>NW_012130089.1:1819277-1839637 GCF_000143395.1 Atta cephalotes
CGTAGTACGTACGTACGTACGTCGTACGTCGTACGTACGTCGTACTCTCTCTCTCTCTTCTTCTTCTTCTTCTTCTCTCTCTCTCTCTACTACTACTCTCTCTCTCTCTCTCTCTCTCTCTCTCTCTCTCTCTCTCTCTCTCTCTCTCTCTCTCTCTCTCTCTCTCTCTTTCTTTTCTCGAACCCCTGGTAATTTTATCGTTCGCGGCTCAGTGTTATCGCACTGTTAACAGGGTACTTAAAGAAAATTAACCTTAATCGCTCGTACTTTTAATCCCCGTTCGTTCTGGTCGGCTAGGGTTTAAGTAGCTTAAACGGTTATCGATGGAAAGATTGTTTAGGGTAATAGCCCTGTCGGTGTCTCTGAGGATCAGCTATTGTATTGATATAAAATATCGAAACAAGATGGTGAATCTTCCTCATAAGGCATTTAATATTATATTTTCACGACATTATTTTTTTATTCTTCCAAAGTCCCGTATCAACAGAATAGTACACACAAGAAATAATTACGATGTGGATGACGCAAATATAACAGCATCGTAAAATTCCTTCGAGCAATTTAATGACTTCGACTTCATTATAAGTATTTAATTACTAATTCATTTAGTGATTAATGTAATTAATATAATTAATATTTAAAACACACACATTTAACACACATAATACAAACTAAAACCCACTGCAAAAATAATATACAATGAATACATAATATTTTTCTGTATCTGCAATAATACATAGCCATATATTTGTAACAATACTTATACCGCTAGAAAAGAGAAAACGATATGAAATTGATAAAACAAACACTGAGAAAGAGAAAGAAAGAAAGAGGTATCGAATTGCCTGCGAATGCGAACAAGTGAACAAACTTATTATTTATCCTGTGTGTGTATATTTATGCGTTTACCATGTACAAGAGCCATCGTTTCAACAACGCGTACAACTCGATCTTATAGATCGCGAAGCAACCGCATGGCGCGACACCGCCATCGCCAGAATCCCGCAATGTATTGGTGCAATTCCAATGCCTCGGTTTCGGCGGTACTGGAGACGCGAGTTTCGTCCTATCTGTCAGTAGCAGGCGAGGCAACCCTCTCGGAAGGGGGACATAAGGATCGCAAAAGGGTGGTACCGCCGGTCGGAGGGTTAGAGTACTACGACGACGACGTGGTTGAAGAAGGTGGGGCCCGGGGTCTGCAGGATGCCAAAATTGCCGCTTAAACATGACGCGCGCACCCCAAGTCAAACTACGAGATTGCAACTCACCCCACGACCTCCGTACTCCTCCTCTTTCTCCTCTCCACTCCGTCCTTTTCTCACGACTGGCCCACCTCGTCGAAATCCCCATACAGAGATTCTACGTCAGACTCTGGAACTCGTTCGATAATATTGGATATGGCATCCCTCCGGTACTCGGGTTCGACCCAACGTAACCACCCTCCCGTTACTCCTCGATCTGTCGACCAATATGCAACGGAAGTTATGTGGTGTCGGTCTTATACTCTCCCTCGCTTCTTCCCGCGACTTGCCAGGCCTTAACCGGGAAAGAGATGCTAAGTTCTTGAGTTTCTTAACTTTCACATACTTATTTCTTCCTTCCTCTCTTTCTTTTTTCCGATTAGTGTCTGCTTGCTTCTAAAGTCACCTTCATCGAGAACTTAATATCGCGCACTGCACCTATTCATCCTGATATTTTTCAAAAGTTCCCAATATTCTTGGTTGTTCAATCGACACCAATGTAGCAGACCAAGAATTAGCACATATTAAATAGGGATACTCTATTTTCGATCATGCAAGAGAATCTATTGAATGAACGGTAAATATAATAAACTACTCCGAATATAAAAAAAAAGATATATCTACGATTTTATCCTAAACTAGAGTAGCTTTTTGACTGGATACACAACAAATTATATGACTTCAGATGAAATTTAACTTTAATCGAATAAACGAATTATAGTAATACTAATAACTCTAGATAAAATTCGCTCTACTAATTCAATGTTGAGAGAGAAAGAGAGAGAGAGAGAGAGAGAGAGAGAGAGAGAGAGATATACAAGACTGATATAAGACATAATCTCTTCAAAATAAGACGAAAGATTGGATTTATAGTCATCGATCAGATTTCATTTTTAAAAGAGATACTTTTAAAATTTGCTGTTTTTAAGACTTTTACAAATTTTATGCTTCTAACAAATTGCTCCAGTTTTCTAAAAAAAAAATCTGGTCCACTTTAAAACCTTGTCGTTTAATGCGCGCGCACACACTAAATTACAACACTTTTATTATGTTTTTTAAGATATATAAGCTTCTAGTATATCGTAGTAAAACCTCGTTCAAAAATTTTTATGAAGTGAAATCTATCAGACAAAAAATGATAGAGTAATTTAATCCGTGTCACGTACTCTCTTTATTTCTTATCTTGTTTACATTATATACAGGATCATTCTATGAAATTGTGAAAGGACTTCTGCTGACGCGATAAGAAGACGACTCTACAACGATATATCCCCTTCACTTGTCTTTCATCACACAGCTCCCCCAAAAAAATATATCCAATTCTACTTTACGAGATACAAGCTGTTTTATGAGGAAAAAGTTAAAGTATTTTTCTCTGGAAACCGAATTCATCTACAGGCAACTGAAACCTTATCTCCCGGCCTTTGCGTTAGATAGGTTTCACGTCTCTCAAACGGAAACGCATCTTCTTTCCAAGTTACAAATGCTTATTCAAACTTTCTTCGTCAGATCGTATTTATAAATTGTTTACTCTTGTAAACAAATATATTTTATATCGAAGGAGAATCGAGAAAAGTCTCCTTAATTTAAATTCATTTTAAGATTTGCGTTTAACTGCCCATTAACAGCGTCAAAGTATGTGTGTAATTAGCATTAATTTAAATCGTAAAAAAAAACTGTAGTTCCGTTTTACGAGTCAATAAAATTCTCGCACCTCGAATCCACAGGACGCGGCTTGTAAAACATTTTCCCTTCCTACTTTTCTTTCTCTCTTTCTCTATTTGTATATTTTTATGTTCTTTCGCTCGTCGTTTTACTTGCTATGTTCTAAATTCGCTTCTAAAATATCAATAAAAAATCTTCATCTATCTTTCCTCTCTTCTAACAAAATGTAATTCTGCCAAATAATGATTCGAACGAGCTCGCCGTATTCCCGACCGGGAATTATTATTATCAGTCATGCGTGATCATCCTTTCACAACCATTTCCCTAAGCTTTTGGAAGGGAGGATTTACATACAACGGGTTATTGCCGGGTTAATTATCCACGCTATTCCCTTTTTCCGCTTTACGACGGTACCCCATAAAGGGAAAGCCGACTATGTGCTTTTATCACCTTAGGCGGGTGCTATCGCGCGCGCACGGGACGCTGCTCGTTCGGGCAATAAAAAAGCGCAGCGCTCTGTGATCGGGACGCGCACCCCGATCCCGCATCAGCGCGGCGCCACGGAAATGGAAAAAAAAGCTATTCCGACGTCGGTGAACCGCCGCAGCTTTTGTTCAGCTTTTATACATATGTATACGCACGACGTGGTGTATATAACTGACCATGTACCGTCGCACGAGCGAGTTCGTGATATTCCTTCGAGAAACGCGCATGCGATTATGTCGAAACAATACACATTTCGTGCAGATTACTTACAACAGCCGATTCTTGTCTTTCATGGCTCCGGAAATCTTCCTGTTAAGTCTAGTGCTTTAACATTATATACTCTTATAATCTTGAACAATCTAAAGAAATCATATTTCTATCCGTTCTTACACTGAAAAAAAAGTATAGTCAATTTTAATAAATATTTAGTTGAAGTTTACTGCCAATTAAATATTTATTAAATATAAAGATATATTTATTTGATACAAGAAATATTAATTTGACAATCATTTCTTTTATTGAACAAATATTTACTTACTGTGAGTAAATCTTTAGTTGGCAGAATTGAACTAAATATTTATTAAAATTAACTATATTTTTTCCTCAATGTAAGAATGTATGTTTTACATGTACTTTTTAATCACAAATAAAAAATTACAGATTTTTCTGTGTGCATTTGAAAGTAATACAAACAGTTAAATGATAATTTAGAATCTAGATTAAAAATTATTTCAATAAGAAATATGTTTTTAAAAAATAATTAAGATTAAGTGAGAAAATAAAGTAAAAATTTTTTTGCAATTATCTTCTTTCTTTGCAATCTTCTACTTGTGTTACCTCTGTGTAACAAGGAAGTTAAATTTTATTACTTGACCGAATCAATTGAATCAAATGCGCAATCGGATGCTGGATTAACATTTGCTGCTGTAGTACATTAAATCATTCGCAATAACTTTCATGATTTATTCTGAAAGCTATTATTCTAGATACATGTAACTGACAATTTTCATCGATTATACGAGAATATTCGGCTGATTGTTCGAAATACACAAAAGTAGTATCTTCCGTAAAACATTTATATCCATAATTATTCCTTTTATTATTGATAGGATTTACTCTATATACATATATTAGTAATAATGCAAAGCAATTGTATTTCCTGTAGAATTTTTTTTGTGCATCTTCTAGCTTTAATAAAAGCTTTAATAGAAGCCCAAATAGAAGTCCAAATAAACAAAAAAGTCCTAGTAAAATAAAAATATATATAAATAATTTTTTAAAGCATTCAAAATTGCATTTTTTTTAAATACGAAGTAGTTAGATATTACATCTTTTCAATATGCCGGACATAAAGTAACTAAGTATTGACACGAACGATAGCAGGCATAAAAACGATTCGTTCGCATGCTTCACTTCGCACTGCATTTATTACAAAGGTGCATGGAAAAATGCAATAAATTAACAGCGTCTAACAGCCAGCGATCATGCAACGATTTAGCGAAATGTAGTAGGAAACGATACGCTACGTCATTCATTCGTGTCTTTGTTAGCATCTTGTAATTTGATGTGTTATCCGCCCAATGAGACGAGTATAGATTCAAACAACCGGATTCGTATTAGCTATTAGCACGTAACATCGTGATTAAACCCATCAATGCAAATCTTTAACGACACGATTTTTCTAAAATCGTCCACTGTTTCACTAATTTACGCGCTGACGAAACGAGAAAACTAATTACTGGACGCGAGCAACTGAATTCGCACTAATTCGTGCATTGATTCGCACCGTCCCATAAGGCAATATAGCGGATAGAGCGGATGCTGACCGTCGATATTTAATCACTATGTCAGCATAACAAGTCGAAATTCGAGTGTAATACGCGATGCTATCGATGTGACATATCGGCCGGCGATCTCTCGGCGGATCGATGCACGGGTGTTGCCAGTACTGCCAAACATAAATTCGTCAGATGCAATGCGCGATATCGGTATTCGCGTGTATTCCATGTCAATGTATCTTTTATCTGATTTTGCCGTTTCGAAATTATGCAGCGATCGACCCGCGACCGGTTAATAATCTGCCCACGACATATTATCACGCACGCTTTGAATTCCTCGTTACTTCTTTCATTTATTTTAATCTATATATCTTTCGGATTTGGATTTCGAAAATAAATTACGACATTTAGATAGATTTGTGTCAGCAAACACAAACCTTGCAGTAAATTTCATTTTCTTTTTTAAATAAAATCATTATATAAAAATACCATTCTATTTTAATCTAAATGATCTCGATCGATAAAAAAAATATATGCACTGAGAAAAAAAATTGTGGCAACTATTAACAACTCTAAAATTTAATTATTTGCAATTAGTTTTACAAAGTAACAAGAACTAAAATAATGCTGAATACTACATTTTGATAATATTCGGGTACTACTTTAATTCTTATTACTTTTTAAAAGTAGTTACAAGTTTAATAAAGTTTAGAGTTGTTAATCTATAGTTGCCAAAATTATTTTTTTTCTCTCAGTGTATAAACGATGTGGATTTTGTTCGATTATTTATATATAGATAAAAGATCCGGTATTCCGCAGATCTTCTATGACAATTATTATTGTGGTAACATCAGACAGACCGCAGGGTAATATCGAAAGATATTGTGGCGCGTCGTCACGCTGCTCTCCAACCCTTTGACATTTCATCTGTCTAATGTTCTGGGATCTATCTTTACTAACGGAGTCGTAACGATGCGACAGACATGAAAGGATGTTTCTTGATTGGAAGCAGATAGAAAGTGCTGATTAGTCTTTCACAATGAAGAAGAGACTAAAAATAGAATAGTATCAAGAATGACACGCTGGGAAGTAAACGTATCAAAATTTGAATTTGCTTACATTTGTCGCAAAAGACTAGTGTCAATAACAATATTACATAGCGTGTATCTACACAAGAAATTAGTTGGGCGTTGGAGGAGCAACTCCAGTCTTTTGTAGTGAATTGTTGTCTCGATGCGAAGAGACACGACTCGCGACTTGAGTAATTGTTAATAATCGCGAATTTGAATTGCGCTTTCAAAGTCTAGTCGACTTACGAGAAACTTCCAAGAGGAAAGAAAAATGAATGTCTTCATTCCGAGGCACAGCTTGACGAATAAAAGAGTCAATGTTTCGAAAGAAACATTCTAAGATGCTTAATTATTGGAAATCGATGAATGGCTTCTCTACTTAGCTCAAATCTATCCGACGGTAATAAAAGCACGAACAAAACCGCAGAATTGTTTGCTTCTAACTGAAACAATAACCGATATAACATTTCTTTTCAATCTTATTCTGATATGACATCTTTCAATTCAAATAATACAAAAAAAGAAGCTGAAGGATATTTATATTCCTCTTTCTCTTACTTGTAACATTTTCCATTACATCTGCATTTATTCCGAGATTATAACGGTCACCAAAGAAAGTTGCATATTTCTTGCGATAGTAACTGTCAATCCTGAAGTCAAATTTGATGCTACTTGATTTATGTGTTCTACTTTCGCTGAGCAACTATTCTTAAGCTACTATGAAATTGTAAATGATAATCCGCTCGCTGACGCGACAGCTCGATATTATTTCCAGAACCGACCGGTGGGACACGTGGAAAACTGATCCGGAAACGTTAGTCCCTCGGGATCCTCCGCGCTGTCCAAGCATTGGACCACGAGAAATCGTACGTATGTACGTCGGAATATCGTCGGTCGTTGCATTTTTGTTTGTGCGGAGCCATCAGTGAGAGCAGCGTGGCGTTATTGCGGATCGCTCCCTGGGGAGTTTCTCTTTCGATTTCCATTGTCGGGCATTAATACCGCGCGCGTGGGATAGCAATAACGCGCCTCGTTAGTTCACGAAGACCTTATCGGGTCGCCTCGATCACCGATGGAGCAACGTGACTTCACATTGACAATCGGTCAATTGATAATCGACGGACCGTTAACGCGACGATGACGATGGAATCGAGCGAGTTCTATGCGCGGATCAATTTATGTTTCTCCTTCGATTCCCATTAACGGATATGCCGCGACCAATATTGAATCCCACTGGAACCTTATCAAGCCGATTATCGATTTGGCTGCGACGGGTGCGTCTGTCCGATAGTCCGACCGATTGATAATCGATAGGAGTTTATCTCCTGGAGTATCTGGCAACTACCAAACACTCCGACACCCATAAGATCGATGCGACGGCGATGTCGCGTCGCTAATGCTATCTCGCCGATAATATGCAGCGATAATAACAAAGACGGAGCTAACTCATACACGATTATGCTCTCGTGCTCCTATTTATCGGACTATCGCTTTCCACAGATATCATTGTTCCCATATCGTTCGTATAATCGCATGAGAGTCTACATATATTCGGTTAATATCTGTCCTCTGTTCAATTATTCTGTTATTTGTTAAAAGAATTCCTTTAATACATAAAATAAACAAAAGAAATGTCAGTGGATAATTTAACAAATAAAATAGTTCACATAAAGAATTATTTCAAGTAATTTAAAAAAAAAAATTACAAATCTATATAAAAAATATCGATATAGATTTAATGTGGATCCAATATCCAACTATAAATTTTAAATCCACATCATGTTGGTCCACATCAATATTATAAATGATCAATATTACTAACATGAGAACTAATGTGTTAAATCTGACACTGATAATTTATAGTTTTAATTCTGATTACTGATATAACAACAAGGAAAATAGCAAATTACGTGAAGACCGTGGTTCATCGCAAAGCGAGTTATCTCCAAAACGAAATGTCAACGCGACTGTTAACACAAGTTCGCGAGAGCCTGGAAGTTACAGCGGCCGCGATAAGGAGCGGTTTACATCGGGAGGACGGTTAAGGAAGAGTTACGGGTACGTGATCCTGGATATCGAACACATTCGATCGATACTCGCCCGGTCGCACTTGGGAATTAGGAACACGTCCACACGTACGGGACGCTTATAGACACAGTTTTCGTCGCAGGGAAGGGACGAAACAGGGAGGAGCAGATAGAAAGGAGGGGGGGGGGGGGATATTCTCTGGAAAGGTAGAGATAGCGAAAGAGAAAGCAGGAGGAAAATGTATAGCATGGCCTAGAATCGGCCCTGGAACGCCGTACGAAATCTCGAAAATTCGAGGGGGATCCTACCACCGATGATGATGCTCAAGTTTGCGCCAAGTTTCAAACGAATGGCGTACGTGCGAGAACGCGTACCCTCCAATCTTGCAAAGACGTGATAATCTCTCGAACTGTCTCCGATCTCTTATACGAATATGTGCGAGAGATTTTTTTCTTTCCTTCCTTTTTTTTTCTTTCGTTTATTTCCACGCATGCGAGTACAGGTTAGAATTTTTCACGGTTTTCAAGTTGCGCGACGCGCGCCACTAATGAAGCGGATCGTTGTCACCCTATGTGCTGTAGAAAGCGACGGATGCAGGACAGTTCGAAATACTCGCGTTGCAACTGTTGGCTCGCGCTCCGTATCGACAGTGCGAGTGTTATATTCCTGTTTTGTAGTCCGAAGTTGTTACGAGTATTGGCGTCACTCAAACACTGTGCTCGATCGAAATATTCGCGTACCCAGCATGATCATGACGGAAAGTCAAGAAAAATTATCGAAATCTCTTGGTTAACATCTAATTAAGAGGGGAATACACTATAGATGCATCGAAGATGCAGGTGAGAACTTTGGAAAATAAATTCAAACACAGATTTTGGATGATATTCATAGTCCATTCTCATTTTAAGACCGTCTTAGGCAATGCCTTAAAATGCTAACGCAACCTTCCGATTGACTTATAACATCTTAACAACTTAAGACAGTCTCAAATATAAGAACCAATCATGAATGTCATTAAGATCTGATTGCACCAATATTATTTTGTCTTTAAGCGAGATATAACCTAAATACGTGTCTTTGTTTATTTAGAAAAAAAATAAAGATACATGTGTTTAAATCTCGCAAAATAACGTTACAATCAGACTCTAAACTCTCTCTACCGTAATTAAAAATCGTCTTCAAAAGCTACGTACTACATATACATGCATGACGTAAAGGGTCATATGATATGGCCGATGTAACAGTATATGTTCGATGTATCGAACATATGTAATCTATACATTATACTAATATCTCTCTAATATCGTACAATATAAATTACTTTTGGAACATGAGTACGTTTGGAAATCATATTTGAGGCACCTTAGCAGTCAACTGTGTATTAGACTGCTAACTGGACCGCTCTGTGATTCAAACGTGTAAAACGGACAACTTTACTTAATGTCCATTTCTACCAGTGTACATTTTAATCTCGATTTATTCTCTATCTCTGATTCTTAGAACTAAAACAAGCGAAAGTTAAAAAAAAGCGAGATTAAAATTAATCAGTGATAGAAATAAATATGAGGCTAAAAATAAAATTTAGTCATAAATTATATTATATATTAATAGAACATATATAATATATCTTCTATTTATATAGAGTATCTTCTTAAAAATATATTCTTAAAATCTATTTCTAATATATATCTATAGAAAATTATTAGATTTGTGCTATTATTACAAGCGTTAATTGCATCACCTCCGATTTATTACACGGATATTATTGCTAAAGCATAACAGTACATTTTGAAACTCGAGCGCGCTCAGAGAACCGCGAAATAACAGGTACTTATCAGCCCGGAAAGTACGCGGCCAACTGTTCAATCGTCTAGTGTTGGAGTAGTATAAATGCCATTATACAAACGGACAGATCGCCTTACAGTTTGTAGTCGGTATTACACGCCCGTGTTGCACTCCTCGAAGTTACAACAACGAGAATTGACTCTAGACGTGCCGCCGTTTCGTGATCCGACCATTTCTGATTTGACTATTAACAAGGAACGAGGGGTTGTACGGCTTAGAATGTGGACGAAATTGGCGGTCGCCGAATTGCTTGTTTCAATAAACTTCACTTTGACGAGAACTCGAATATTAATCTACTCGGATGAAACCCAACTTCTCGTTACAACTTATACGCCACGCATTTATTATAAACTATCAGATAAAATCGATCGCTTAAGGACACTTTTTTGTCACATACACAGAGTATAAAAAATAATTTAGCAACAATCTCTGCGTACAAAGCATGTTTATTCAAATTCTTATAGTTTTTATTTATTACGTGCCACCTCCTCCTCCTCCTCCGTGGTCTCTATGATAATCTCGAATGAAGAAGATGTATAGACACAATCCATACATCTTTCCGCAGTATTTATTTATTGGAGCTCAAACACAATGAGAAGAATAAAGAACAGGAAATAACACATAAGCAATAGATTTCAACCTATTCAAAAAGCAATACACATCAATTTCTAATAGATTGAAATCTATTGCCTGTGTTATTCTTTGTTCCTCTATTCCTTATTTCTTTCATTTTATATGAGGCCTTACACTTCTTAATGACATATATTATAATAATTATATAAAGACGGCTTCAAACGATATGACCAATGTACACCAACTTTACGCACTCTCTAAATCTGTGGACTGTCACTAATTAATAATTTATTTGAACTTCACTGATGTTACTAGCATACTTGAATAATCAGTGAAGTTCAACTAAAAAAGGAAAAAATGTTTGAGCATAATTAAAATACTGATATTTGTTTATTTCAATCTTTTAATATTCTATATTTAATATTCTATATTCATTGAATCTATGCATTAAAATAAGATTAGTTAGATCACATAATAAAGATTAGATAGGATTTCACATTTCATTCACTGCCAGTGATTTGGCACTGATATTAATGATTATCCACTGATTCAGATTTAGAGAGCATATTCGCTAAATATTGACCTATTTTCATATGGATAATTATTCATGTCATGTATATATTTTGTAGTAATATGTTGGCATACATTGGTCATGTCTGCAGCTGCCTCAATATTAAATGCTTTTCAGTAAAAGATACATGACACGGTTAACACAACAAGTGAATCGTTACATCCTTGTTGTATATATTAAACAAAGATTAAATAATCAATTCCATAACAAAATCTGATTACGAGAAGACAAATTTTTGATTGGCCTATCGTTGTTGTCTTCAGTAAATTAAAATAAGAAAAATAATATAAGTTAGAAAATACCATATATAAAGAGACAGTATATGTACCCTCCTTTCTCTTGTTTTTGACAATTTTTGACAAAATTGCTCGTGACCAGACTCTCTTGTAAGGTCTCTAATTCACCGTGTTATACTCTTGCTGTAGAACATCCTGTGCCTAACATTGACACCTCTCCATGTTCTTTGACAAGAAAAGTGAGGAATATTGTGGCACGAAAATGGCAACTGTAATCCACAGAATAACAAGTACAAAAGGAATAAATGGAAAAACGGTTCCCACGTCGCCAAAATCATCGAAAGGTGATATACTCTGGCTGGAAGTGCGGGAATTGTTGTCTATCGCGTATCAAAAAAGAATCGCGTGTATGTGTGGCACGCGTGTATTTGTATATCACGAGACATGTGTGAAAATTTTATGCCGTATCCATATCGCGTGTGTGTCAGACATGGAAAAATAGAGCACAACAACGAAAAGAAGGGACGTTACTGATTTTCGATCGCTCGATATGCCGATAGTAACAAGCTTTACATAAGCGGACGGCACTTCGCTTTTCAGCTCGCGTACTTGTTACATGCCCGTATCGTACTCTCTAAATTTGCAACGTTTATTGATGCAGCCGTAGCTCGTGTTTCGTGATCGGAATATTCGTATTGGGCCCCCGGTCCCCTGTCCTGCCCTTCCCTCCCTCCTTCCCACTCTCCCGATTGATATCGAGCGAATGTTTGTAAAACTCCATTACAAAAATTAATAATAATTGTGCAAGCTTTATGATGTTAAACGCCGACAGACAGTTTCACAGTGAAATACTGGAATATTTGCGAAAGTCCTGAAATAGGACGATCGCGTACAATATACAATCTCTGTCGGTTCCATTTTCGTCCGCTATTACTGTAGAATAAATATGGTCGGAGACCCAATAAACATTTGATTACCAGAGATTAATATGATTTTATATAATTATACGACGCGCGCGGGTGGATCAATCGAACACCATTTGCGTGATCTGTTAGGCGACGTGGGACAACAATTTCTGTTTAACATTGGCTTCCTCGTTTCTCTCTCATTAGAACAAAGAGTAGGGTAGGTCGAATTTATCAAAACGTATCATTAAGCATTAAAGGTAAGGTAAAAAGTTTTAACCGACGAGAAGTATATACATTGACACCCATTAATAACGCGCATGAACAATGTGCTCGAACTATTATTACACGCAAGAACATCGATTGCCCCTTGACCCGAAAACTTTTCCAGGGCAAATCTTTTCACTCCTCTTCTTCACCTTTCCACGCAACTGGGATTACCATATCAGAATCACAAGAGAAAAGAGTACATATACATACTTTTTAAAAAAAGATGATGATCCGGGGATGGAAGCAGCACGGCAGAGACAGAATTGTCTCTTAAAATTTACCATAAAAATATGATACAATAGTTGTGGCACAATATAATATTTTAAAGATTTTCACCGTGCACTTCAGTAAAATTAATCAAACTTATTACACATTTTATTGTAATTTTATTAATGAATGAGAGGAATTTACTAAGAGGAATTTAATAAAATTCTTCGAAATACAATTGTCCCAGGATTACCATGTTTTCAGGGTAAACTCAAAGAAAACATTCTCTCCATGAGGAAATATAATTTTATATTGTACATTATATCAATATTTAATAAAATAAAATTTCTAAAACATAATTTTGTTGACAATTCTTAACAATATAATTTCATAATATAATATTTTAATTAATGACCAGAAATTTCACCTCATATATATATATATATATATATATTATTTTTTTTAAAAGACGGCTGATAACCTACGCGTGACCGGGACTCTGTAACACCTCGTGACTATCAATAGCTGTTGAAAATCGCGAATCGTCAACCGGGATTGTCGCGCGCCGGCGAGGAGAATGCGATAGAGACAGGTGAAAAAAAAGGGAAGAAAAAAAGGAAAAAAATAAAAAGAATAAATCCGTTCGGAGCAGAAACGGGCGCCGCAGCCTTTTGAAGTTGGCGTGCGCACGCATATAATGCACGGCGCCGCAAAAAGCGTCGGGAAACTTTCAATCAATCGCTCGGTATTGCAGTAGTAACGGTCTTGTATGGGCGGACAGTCCGCCCGGGGCTTGCTACACAACGGTAGCGCGGACACAGTAGTCGTGGATTTATTTGGTCGGACAGGAAACACCGGCGCGGCGCGGCGCGGCGCAGCATCGAGCTACGCGGATTTCATGGTTGGCGACAACGGGGAGTGGGACGAAAAGAGAGAGAGAGACAGAGAGAGAGAGACACACACGCATAGACAGGACAGTGGACGCAACGCGGCGTGAGGGCGGACAGAAACAAGGATGAGGAGCGGAGAGGGACGACTAAGGGACGAGGACATGCATATTAATAGGGAAACAAGTACCGAAATGTCTGACCACCGTGAATGAGCCAACGTCGTTGTATCGAACGTTTCCCGCGTTTCCCATTCCCTCTCCCTGTTCAATCTATCTCTGTCTCTCTTCACCACGCGATCCCTTGATTGTCCCCTCGTACGGCAACCAACCCTTTCCCCTAATCCGCACTCTCCGCCGATCGTTCTCCATTCCAGTTTCAATTCCGACATACGGGATACCGAGGACAACCCCTCACCGTTGATCCTGATGAACGTCGCCGACGCGAGATCGATTAAAGCGCAGATCGATCTCGTCGTTCGCCGTTGCGCGAGTAAAAGAATTTAATGCGCGCCGATTTGTGCGCAAATATAATCGAATAATGAATCATACGAGCGTAATGACGCGACGACGTAATTCTCACGTCACGCACGCGGAATTACGCGAGATCGCTTCCGTCGAAGCGATCTCATCGGAGGATTTCTCATAATCTCACAATAACGTTCTCGCATATTCCAGAGAACTTTTTCAACGCGGTGGCCAGCGGGAATCCGTTAATATGTATTTGACGGATATTGAATAATGTCGTGCATTGTCACGCTCGTGCTGTTATTCTGGACTCGTTGTATTTTTTCTTTTTTTTTCTCCACCCACCTCTTCCTACTTCCTGTCGCTCTCTTTTTTTTTACTCTTCATCTCCGCGCTCGTCCGCCACCGTTTATTTCCTGTTCCTATCCGATAATTATATTTTCGATAAACAGCGGATTACTTTTCAATTAAAAGTTGTACGCGCGGATGTCGTTGAACGTGAGATTTAATTCGGCGTAGCCGCCGCGTTTTATACGCAACGACAAATTTTTTTTTCTCCCTCCGCAAAATGAACGGCGTCGCATCGCGTCGTTCAGCTATATTTCAACGATTTTAATAATGCACCTCGCAGCAATCTAAGCTGTATATTAATGATTTTAATAATACATGAGAGAATACATTCGAATTTGTCAAGTATACCACTCCGTTCATATGAGCCGTCAATATCGACGGCCCATTTTTTTCTCCCTCTTCCCCTTTCTCTTTTCTGTGTATCTCTCTACCTATTCCTCTCTATGCTTCGAAATTAATGATACGCTCGGAGCATCGACCAAAAGAGATCATGAAAATCGATTTGAACGTTCCCGCAGTAAATTACTCGACGGCAGGTTAAACCACCCCATGGGATCCCGTCGGCGATCGTGCAACCTGCAATCGCGCACGTGCAAAACAAGTACGTGCCGAGAACAAGCGGCTAAGTAGAGTTATGATCGACTGCGAAAACTGTTACCAGGTCGATGAGTAGCTCGCGGTCTTATTAGCCACGAAACTTCAAGGAGTAACCGATTATTCACGAATTCTCAATTAGTTCTCCTCACTTTGTGGAACGATGAAACGTGAAGAAGCATTATGTTGAGAAAATATCAAGTTGATTCTAATATGTTACTATATTTAAACTATTTCTAATTATCTCTCTCACATAGAAAAAAAAAAACCTGTTCTTAAACTGACAATAATAATGCTCCTATAAGCAGAAATATTGTAATCTTGAAAGATTTTAGTCTTGATTTGGTTAAATTTGTGTTAATGCAAGTATCACTTCACACTCAAAACTACAAATCTTGCATTAATAAATTCAATCAAATCGAGATAAAATCTTTGAAGCAAAATTACAAATTAATATTTTTGCTTATATTTTGCAATACATGAGAATATTATTGACGATTTAAAACTAATTTTTTACGTCCAAATATATTTCTAAATTTAAATTTTTTATTACATTTTCGTATATATATATATTATCGAGTTTTTTTAACGTAACATCTCGTAAAGAAACTGCGCATCCGCAGTTTATCCAAGAAATTTACGTCGACACATATCAAGATTGCGTGATTGATCAACACGTACTCGATTAGGGAGAACGAAAGGAAAGTCGCGTAAGAAGAAAAGAAGTTAAACCGACATAAAAGTTAAATCGCAAAGTTGAATCGCTCGCGGGGGCGCGCGATACTTGTTCAGAAAGCGTGCCATGCGAGATGCGGGCGGACGTGAAGTGTATTCTGAAAATAAGTCTCCCCGGTCTCTTTCGAGGGCGGGGGTGCGAGAAGTTAGCGGGGGCGGTTGAGAAATTTATAAAGCACGCGGAGTAGGAGAAAACGCGAGAGACGTGGGACAGTAACGACGACGGGGGAGGCTGGAAAACGCGTGTACGTGTGCGCGTGTTCTCGCGTGGTATGCCGAGAGAGGCGCCGCCGCATAAATTAGTGGTGAAAAGTTAATTGGAGCGGACACTGGCTTGCTTTCGCAGTACAAGTTACACTTCTAACTACGCACCGCACCACCCTCGTGCTTATCCATTCGCCCTACCCTCCGTGGCATGGCTACGGGATATACAGAGGGAGGTAACGACACAACAGCGTCCGACGGTAAGCTAAATTATCGGCTAGGCCAAACACGCTAATTTGCACGACAAATTCGTAATTATTGCGAAATCCGGCGGGACGCTACGTCCCGCCGCAGAGTCAAATACCGTCGAACGCGCCATCGATCTCTCCTGTTATTTAATTTAAAAACCTACTACAATCGCCCATTCGCCCATTGCGACTGGACCTAGATCGAG
This sequence comes from Atta cephalotes, assembly GCF_000143395.1. NCBI lineage: Eukaryota > Metazoa > Arthropoda > Insecta > Hymenoptera > Formicidae > Atta > Atta cephalotes. Next base: position 1,835,845 of record NW_012130089.1, read on the forward strand.
GTTACCTGATTTCTTAGCGATTTTTCCGTGGGAACGGTAATGGCGGGATCGTGTGATCGAAATTGCGGTCACGAATACATAATTTCGCTGTCCTGCTCAAGTCAATTAAGTGTTACAATTTAATACTCTCTCTTGCACCTATCGAAAAGTTAGAAATGCGATGTAACGTTTCTCAAGAAGTAAAAGAATTGTGATCCATCAATTTAATTTGTGTTATACTCTCACTTGCATATTCGCTCATTTGTAACAGTAATGGAAAAAATAATTTTTTGCTGAAGTATCTAAAAATTTGTATTTAGATATAGATCTGAAATTTTATGTGACTATCAAAATGTTTATATAGACGCTGATTGCTAAAACATCAAAATTTTTTGCAGCATTTGTTCATCATGCTTGAGTTGTTTATACAAATATTTTTATGGACTAATAAAATTATTTTCAAATCTGTATCCAAATTTGTAGACATTTCAGCAAAACCATTCTTCTCGTAAATATACATATATACAACTCAAAAAATAAATTTATCCAAAAAATAAATTTAAGTATTTAAGTAAACTTAAGTATTAGTATATTTTAAAACATTAAAATTTTTGTTAATTTTAATGCAATTTTAACGTAAATAGACTATTATAGAGAAATAAAAGTATATTCTGTCTTTCTTTAATGTTTCCATTTTTTTTTGCAAGCAAGTAAAAAAATGACAATTTTTGATTTGTGTTATTGTAGCCAATGAGCTATTAATTAATATAATATAAAACTAATTAATATAATATAAAACGGGGAATACTGGTGTATCTTGAATATATAATATCGGACTTACTTGCGAAGAAAAGCATATTAAAATTGACAGGTTGGATACATTTTGAGACGCCACGTTGCATGGAACAAAAGTGTGCGGGGGTCAAGGTTTATAGAAGCAGTGAAGAAAAGTTAGTGGCTTAGTCCGCGCACGGATTCGCAAAACGTGGGATGGTTGCAGACAGTTTACTTTTTAATTCGGCCCGGCCTAGGTGCTTTAATAAAACCGTTGAAACAAGCGGGCGAAAGAAAGCAACGGGAGCGGAGCCACTGCCTCCTCTCTCTTCCTATTACTCCTTTTTTTCTTTTTCTGCAACTCGTGCTACACGCGTGCAACGTACCGCACATTCACGTCAGAGGCGCGGTTCTTGGCTTTTTAATTAATAAACACCCGGTGGACGTAAAGCATATTACGACGCGGTGGTGTTCGCCTGTGGCTCTATAATAATACCGCTAATAACAATAATAATAAACGGCAGAATTATTAGGTCGATTAGAATTACTGTCGTTATTATCACTATTATCAGCGTTATTATCGCGTCCATTATTATTATAAGATAGCGGCAATGATGCAACGAGGCCGGTAAAATAAAAGGTGGAGAGCAAGAAAGAGAGAAAGAGAAAAAACCGCTTGGCTTTCATTAGAGACCGCATCCCTGATAACGCATCGGCTAATTTCACGCCCAAGCCTGCAACACTCGGCCGAGTTTCCGCGGTTTCTACGACTTTAGAGCAGAGTAGTTTCTCTTCTCGTCTTCCACGGACTCTCTCTCCCTCTTTCTCTCTCTTCCTCTCTCTGCGCTAGGGCGAATCTGGTTACACGATGTGAACGTCGACAAGAAAATTCAGAGAACCCTCTAATTACGCGCTCGGAAACTCGCACTTTGGAGTTTACGATCCTTGATGAATATTGATCGGCTATCCGTCTTTTCGAGCGCTCGGTCACGAGGGGCAAAGTTACAGTACAGAGACAGTAATCCTCTCATGTTCGTTTTGACGAATCGCTTCCCTCGCGATTCCCGAAACGACTGGGTGGCTGGAATACGCGACGTAGTATTTAAATGGTCAAATTCTCTATCCGTTGAAGATGTATCAGTTGAAAGTGTAACCTCGACAATAAAAAAAAGGAATATATAAAAAAAGGATTTATCCGTGCGAAGAAATTGAGAGACACTGCTTGCAGTATAGATGACGCAATTTGTCAAAATAATTGCGACACGCAAAATATCCGCAATTGTTGCAACGAGGATGCGGAAAAATAATCGTTACGGCCATTAATGTATCGCAACAGCGCGACGCAATGAGCGCCGTTTCCAATCTGGCTAAAACGGATGTTATTTGCACAGACACATACGGGCTATGTGAGATAATAACTCGGAAATGTTATACTCTTCGCGCGCACGATGTCAAAATCGAAGGGTGGGAAAACCAAATAACGCAATTTGCCGTTCACGGTTACGTAGTTGCCATAATTGTGACACCTCATTAAAACGGTTCGAATTTCCGGTCGACGTGTGAAAATAGTATTTAATCTGGCGCGCGCGCATGCCATTGAGGGATAGGGGCGTGAAAATGAGATTGTTTTCCACTAAGCGTTAAATGTTTATCGACGGTCATCGAACAGCTCATTACGGTTACGCAAATTTTCGGCGCGGTAACGCCGACGAAAATTGAGAGAGGAAACAAAGAACCGGGGGAGGAGGGGGGAGGAAGGGGGAAGGCACGGAATCTCGCTCGTTGCCAAAATATGCGAAGAATGGGGTAACAACGGGATGGTACGATGAGGTAAAATAAATTTCAGCGCAATACGAGCGCGAGTTGGAACAAAAGTGCCGCGGAATTTACGTTTGCATGGCACGGATTTGTTGTCGCAAATAACGGCGGCCAAATGTTGTATGAGTTGCTGCTGAATAAGCATTAAATAATAAATAATCTCCCAACTGATCATACTCACTTAACGGAAACGCACGCACTCATGCCCGCAAATAATTGCGCGAATTTTGAACGCGATCCCTTCAAATCGCGCGATATATAGTAATCAGCCAAGTATAATGTTTGTATATTATCGAATCCTGAAAGCTTCATACAAAAATAACATCGTTATTGTTTCGCGAAATTTTAAATTTTAAACCGGACGCGGAAATATTCACCGACGCGCTGAGATGCATAATTCGGGAATTGCACCCGGTGCAAAATGACGATCAGGTTCCCATCAATTTCATAAAAAAATATGCACGCGCACGTAGCTTTTTTGTAATGGCCATCAGATTAAAGATTATTTATTATTTGTCATACATTCGAGCGCAATTCGCGCAATAACGCGTGTCACGGACGCGCGGGAATGTAAATTTTCCCGCCACCTTTGTTCCATCCCTCTCCCGCATCGGATCGAAATATTTATGTTCGCCCACACGTCATCGTTTGTCGCGAATAACTTGTCGGGTGAATTTGCCAACAATAACTTTACGCGCTCGCTCGCGCGCGTACGCTATCTATAACCCACGCAATAAAATATTTCATAAAATCTAACCTACGAGAAAATGGCATAAGATATTTTTCATTTCAAATAATTTCAAAAATTACACGTTGTGTATCAAAAAATTTTATGCTGTACATAAAAAATTTTCTAGTTTTAACGTAGATCTCAAACAACATATAAAAATTGATTTTTTTTTAACGTCAACATATGTCCACGTGTAGAGGAAAAAAAATACTGTCCCATCAATATAAGAAAAACAATAGAATGCTTTTATAGAATTGTATAAATGCCGCCGAGCGGCCGCCGTGTTTCGAAAAAATAAGAAAGGTGATATTTTTTCAAAATGACCGTGATTCAAATAATGCATTTTGAATTGCGTTACGTTTATTTAACGCTCATATGACTATTGTACTTCAGCGATCGCCGCAGCTTTGAATCGAACGGAGAATGAACAGTTAAATAAAGTACAATAAAGTTACGGAAATATATATATATATATATATATATATATATATA
>NW_012130089.1:1839695-1843359 GCF_000143395.1 Atta cephalotes
AAAGAGAGAGAGAGAGAGAGAGAGAGAAAGAGAGAAGGGGAAAAGGGAGAAATAAAAATGCAGGAAAACTCATTGAATGCAATGCACACGTGAGAATGCTCCACCGAGCTCAGTTTCGGGTTACATCTTTCTTCATCCCCCACACGTCCGTGACGTGAGAAGACTAACCCTTTACCGATGAAACAAGGCGCCACTACGTCGAAACGTGTTACCAGGCGAATAGGGACGCCAAAGTTTCGCCCGTCCGTGCAAGACACTGGCTGGATGGAAGACAGGGATGCTTCGGAAACGAGGCACTTCGGTGTGCTACTTAAAACACCTAGCCACTTCTTGTCGAGTATCTTCTTGCGAGATTGGCCGAACACGAGACGACGGAACAACAAGGGACGTTGTAGGAGAAAGCTAACAGAAATTTGAGAGGTGCCGGAATACCGTTAGATGAAAGATATAAGACTATTGAACAAAGTTGCTTTCCCTCTCAGGAAGATATTTCTTTTCGAAAAAAAATATGTTTCCATATAAATACGAGAAGATGATACGTCGCGAAAATTCACATGTTAGAAAATCGCGTAGAAGAAATATTTGCAATATTTCGCACAGCGTCGTAGTTCGTACAGCAGAATTGTCACAAACTCCTTATCCTAAAATTCCATAACTTTTTCAGAAAAAATTTCATTATTTTCTCATACAATAATATTTTGAAAAAATAATAAAGAAAAAACGGGTAATTAAAAGCGTTAATTAGTGCGATTATAAACATATATTTCAATCGTAAATCTTACATAACTATAAAAATTGAATGTACTAAAGCTCTTAATTGCTCGTTTTTTCTTTAATTATTATTTATTTAATATCTCAAGACCTCAACTATTTCTCACTAATTATTCGCTTTTTTTCAATATTTCGAAATTGTTTGTATTTTCATCTTGACGAAACCATCAATATTTTGTTGAGAGTAATTTGACATAGTAAATTACTATTAATATTGCTGAGTGCTGACACACTGCTTGCATTTAACTTTATTAAGTTGGCAGTATTCCAAAATTACATAAATGTGATACATGCATATTAAATTTTAAAGAATTTAAATTTTCCAGAAATTCCCTGATTTTCCCTGATTTACTTGACTGTCTTCAATTTTCCTGATTTTATCAATTTTCTTGATGGCAATACTATATAGTGATATACCATTAGAACACGATAATATTCCAGAAAAATTCTGTATTTCAAAATAATTTTAATTTCTATATGTGATTTAATCATGTTCGATTTCAAACCTCGTTGCATCGTCGAAACACGTTACAGATCGACGCAAAGTTTCGTTTCATAAGACACGGGACAGTTCGATATAGGGGTATGCTAGCAACATGCGCCCAACAGTTTCCAAGTAATAATCTTCTTACAAGTTTGAATTTGAGGGAAGAAAGGACACACGAGCGATGTCGTATCAGAAGACAGATGGGAAAGAAGAATAAAAAAAAAAAAGATGGAAATTCAAACGAAATCGGAATACAGTGTAGAAATGTACGAGAAACAAAGAAATGGGAGCATTTTTCGCTTGCACATGGTTGCAATAAGTTAAATTCTATTCTTTTCAGCTGTATTTTACGCTTTTTGCACCAAAAAAAAAATTAACGCACACTCGTGCTTTAACGAAAGGAAAATGAGAAAAAAGACGATAGTAGAGAATGTAACTAAGGGAAGACCAGTAATTTTCCAAATTGAATGACAGCGATAAAATCTCTGGCAAAGATCATTGAACGGTATAGAAATGGAGAAAAAAGTAGGATCAGAGGAGGATTTTTAATTTAATTCATCTCGCAAACATCTCATCGCGTTCCACTCGATGGCCTCCTTAGGGTCAACAAGGAAGACTTTCGCATGATATCACCACACCGTCCTGAGTGTCGCTTAATTCTTTTTTCGTCGCGTTCTGTTTTACCGTCAAACGAAGCGGAAGTAATTCCCCACTTCAATTATGCTCTTGGACCCGGTGTTCCATTAGCCATAACGCGATGATGCGACAATAACAGTGATGAACGAAGGTAAAGATCCAATTTTCTACGCGGACACGTTAAATAAATTTGCTTTCATTAAACCAACATGCGGGCGTGATATATACACGCGTGTATCTTCCCCTCTCACATGTCCCCTCCTACGTGTCATCTCATGAAAGTATATAACGTTGAATGTAATAACCGATGGAAGCATGGACCAGCTGGTAGCCACTAATGGCCGAGAACGAAAATAATATTAATCCTCATGGATTGCGGGCCGTCCAATCACAGACTAGTTATACGTACCAGGAATTGGTAAGGAATTATCGCTCAAACAATCGAAATGGCAAACACGTCAGTCGTGGATGAGCCTCAACGTTTGACGAGAGGAAGAACTTAACTAACGCAATATTTGGTTCGTCCATAACAAACCGACCCTCCCTCCTTCCAGTTTACGTACATATTTACCCCGGTAAACACACTGTGGTGTGTGCGCACGCATAACTTCGCCTTACCACTCATAATCATCCGCGTATATGTATAGCGAACTGGGAATTTCACGAACCCGCGATTAAATTGAAATTTTTTTTGTCGGCTACCCTTTCAGCTAATTAATTCACAAAACTCCGATGGAGTCAGAGATGATCGCGCGTGCGCCTCGGTCGATATCGGCCGATACGCACATTTTCGATACGCAACAAAACAATCAATATTTTGATATCAAAGTTTACATACCGCAGCAACGTAGAAACACGACGAATTGTTATTGCGGAAATAGGATTAATTGGATAGCTTGATGAATTTGCGGCGAGAAAAACGTTTCATAATTATCAAGATTCGTCGATAATTGTAGCGGTATGTCAAGTACTGAATAATTGCCAATTTCAATCCGATGATAAAATACCCGATGAGCATAATTGCCGCTAGAATGCAATTAATAAAAGATTGCCTAATGTATAACTGTTTAGCAGTTTGATTTGAATGAAACAAATTAAGGACAACATGATAACATTTGAAAATCGCAGATGTCGCGCGGTCTCTCTCCTTCTATTTTATAGTTTGTGTGACGAAAATGTACAATGCTCGCCACGTAGAGACAAGTATATAAGAATACACACCATACATACGTGTGATGCATTAAATATGTATTTGGTACAGCGGAGACGGGAAAAGAAAAGAGGAAGATTGTGCCAGGAGAGTAACCAATTTGGCATTCAAAGGAGCGATCATCCAAAAAGAACAAAATCCGGGCAACCAAACAGCACGAATCGTATTGTATCGAATTTCTTCCATACAACGCAGAGAATAAGGAAAGGTGAAATCTTCTTATCGGTACACGCAGAATAATAGCTTTATCGTTAATGTAATTATAAATATTTTATAAATTCTATCTTTGAGTCTTTTTTTTGTGCATTTCGTTGATGCTAGGATTCACCGAACTTCATAAATATTTTTCGAATAGAACTATTCACAGTGTTTGATCAACTCGAAACGAAAAATATACAAAACCAAACAAAAATAGATAAACGAAAAAAAGGAAAAGTATCAATTCCTATTGCAGATGAAATTCTTCCCTCGCGTCTGACGAGATAGAAATCGATAGAATTTTATGGCCAACTCGCGTTTATTTATATATATATATATATATATATATATATATATATATA
>NW_012130089.1:1843716-1892039 GCF_000143395.1 Atta cephalotes
GAATTAGTGAAGTTTTCAGCTGTGTTTTTTCCGTGCAGTAATATACTCGTATAGACAGTCAATTTTCTATGTTAAAATAGCAAAGTTGACAACTGAATAACATTAGCGATTTGTTAAACCATCAAATCTTCTTAGTTATCGATGTTGAACTCGCGTAGTAAATTATAATTTGCTGTACCTAATTAACTTTTTTTCCGTTTCCACGCGTTTCAGTGAAAGTTACAACTTATTTCGTAATTAAATGATTATTTTAATTTTATAAGGTGCTATAATAAAATAAGTTTTATTTGTTAAATATTATCCTAATAAAAATATTAAATTGATGATTTTCTACTCATTCCAAACTTTAATTTAAAACATTGGAATGTTTTCCTAAATATAAATAAAGACTCTCGCGCTTGTAGAAAAAAGAAAGAGCTTTTTATCAAAATTGACACGAAAAACCTCTCTCTTTTTTTTTCTTCACTTTAAAACGTATTACCAGTCATCATCAACATTTAAAAATTCATATAATACAACGACAAATCTAAAATCAATTGTGATTATAACTTAGTTAGTTTAAAAAACAATCTGTTTTTCTTAATATAATCATATAATTTTATCAATACGAATCAAGTTACCGCAAATACATTCATTTTAAGCTCAATAAAGATAATGAAGGTATAACGTGTGCACATGTAATTTTAAGTATATAAAAAAATAAATTCAACGAAAACTAAGTATTACGAAATAAAATAATGTGTAATATAGATATATTTTTTCGTACGAAACACATAAAGAAGTAAGATAAATCTCAAACTATCGAAATCACACAGACATCATCCATTAGGCTCGAAAATCCAATCCATTGACCAAGAGCCTGTGAATAATTAGGGGAAAGTTAGGCAATAGGATGGGGGATGTAACTTTGCACTTCTCCACCCCAAGATACCTTTTGTTAGGCCTCCTCATCGTCAACTTCGCTAGCTGTCAACAGATCGAACAGGCATCCATACAACCCTCACCTACGTGAGGGTGCGGTAAATACGGGAAGTGTACAATACTAACTATCGCCGCATTTCCATCATACTCCCACATCAGCGCATCATCCTTCCCTCTATCGCAACCTGGTGATGCACCCCTTCTCCACGGAGCTTGTCCAAGGGTTGTTCTTTCTCTTCTTTTTCTACTTCATCTTCGTCTTCTTCTCTCGCCTCTCACTCCCTCATCCTCCCGAACCCCTTTTGCGGACAATGAGGATTTTCTTTCCGAGCCACTGAGCTTAATCGACGATCGTTTTTCATAAATTTCAACTCGACCGGAGGGGCGCGGCGCGAGGGCACGCGGGGTGGCGTCGGGGTCGAAGCCCCGCTATTGTTTGTACGTGTTCTCGCGGTGGGAGAAGATGTGCATTACGAGCTCGTTCTCGTCGTAGCGCTCCAACCGCGTCGACGCTTCCGTGCTCTCTAAAGCGAACGAACTTCTACAGGAACAACCCCTACTCGTCAATGCGATAGACGCGTCCCGATGTCTCATCTCGTTCTCCACTTTTAGAATGTCCGCTAACAACTTCCTATTCTTCTTTCGTTCACACCATTGACCGCTGCATCGTCAACGAATCGGAATCAGCAAACTCATTTCGCGGGATAGACATCTCCCTGTCCCTCCTCACCAACATCGCCGTTTACGCCAGTTCTTATCGGAGTGTTACGATCATCTGTAACCGTGCGATCGCGTATAACAGATGCCTCGATATAATAAATGTCGATATTCAAAATATATAAAATTCGGTACGGCCGATACATAAATTGAGGAAATTTGCCACGATGGCGGTATGTAATACGTTCGCCCGGAAAAAAAATGCAGGCCAGCGTATGTCACATGCCGCTACCTCTCACACTTGTATGGAGTGGTCTCAATAAAATAATACATCGCAAACAATCAAACTCAAATTCGCCCGACAGGATATTTATTTTAACGGCGAAATCAAGCACTCCGATTTTATTCATATTGTTGTCCCTTATGCATCAATTTTTGGAACGGCCCAGTAGCTGCAGCGAAAATGTTGTAAATGAAAAACGCGATTTTAATTTGTATCTGTCATTTCTGTTTTTCGTAAAAAAAATGATGAACGGCTAATTGGCTCTAAGAGTAAACGAAAGTGGAAACAAAATTGTGGAATTTTACGCGAATTTTCTCGTATAATAAGAGATATCGAACAAGGATAAAATGATCTTAAATTCAAATAATACTAACAATTCTCTATATCTCATTCCGATTAATGTTAAAATAATCAAATGACAAGTTCAGAGATTGGCCATCTCTCAAAGCGCTCAATGTCCGCCGCAATATTTTCAAATTTCTCGCTTTATCCTTAGTTTGATGTTCGATACAGCGCGGGTTAACAGAATCGATTCTGCAGACCCGATTTAAAATGGAATTTGGTTTAACTCTATTGGTTTTTGGCTAAAAGATTAGATTACGGAGTTGTTGTTTCAGTTTTCAGTTTCGTCGACGCACACAATTTGGATTAGCGTCGATTTCGCCAATTCCGCTTAAAACGAAGTTTTGCTTTAATTTTACCGAGTATTCATTGAAATATCATATTACAGTATACTCGCCGTTGTGAAGAAAGCTGATCATTCTCCTGCGCAGTCGCAAAATTTTATCAAAAATCCGAAAGTAATTTACTAGATTTGAATCCCAGTTATGTTCATCCAAGCGGGCGATCGTAAAATTTGTTTTTATATTTAATTTAATTTCAATTAAAATAGGTATTTTTCCAATATATAGATAGCTGTAATGACAGATTTTCTGTCAATTTGCGACCATTCGGAAGCGATATTCTCTCAACAAGCAAATCGCGATGTTAATAGTTGTAAATCTGCATTTAAAGCCGTATTTTTATTAAAAATTAAATTCTAAAACAATATGATTTTAATAAATGGATCTACATAAAAATTGTAAAAGAATTTTATATTCATCAATTATATTTATAATCATGATTTATTTAGAAAATGTGATTTATCATGAAATGCAGCATAAATTATTTCTCACTTGGACAATCGATTCTTAACGGAAAACTATACGTTGATAAGTTTTGAATCTCAGATTATTAGTAAATAAATTTTCAGAATTATTTTTAATAAGCTACAAAAGAAATTTAAATCAATATGCAGCTCTAAAATAATTATTCGATTCTGTTGTGACAAAATATTTATCGAATCTGACGTTTCTTATTTTGCTTTGTTTGAAGCAATATAAATTCAAATAATCAATAAATATAAATATATGTATAAATATGAATGCTATATAATATGAATATTAAAAAAAAAACTATCATATATTATAAAAATTAACACATTTAATTACCATTAATACATTGCGGAATATATTATTATAAAATGTTATGTAAAAATTTGCCATAAATTTCCAGCTATTGTGTACACTATAATTATTAATTTGTTATTTTATATTACACGCGTTAACTAATCAAACCCGTCAATACAATGCTTCAATAGCAATAGACTCTATTCTCTGAGCTTCGTGTATGTGCATTCTTGTATGCATAATCGATAAACGTGGTTATACAAATTCCAGGGATGAACATTGTGCATTAATCAATATATATAAAATCAATATATATAAAATAATTACTACGCGTATCCCAAATTATTTATACGTCTCTCAAGTTCAATGAAATAATTATACATATAATTTTCGAAAAAAGAATCTTGTTACACATAAATCTTTAATTTCACAAATCTTCCTTTTAATTCTTACTGAAACATTCAAATAAACATTCAAATAAACAAATTGATCGACAAATGACAAACAATAAGTAAATAGATCATTTATGATTGCATTTCCTTTTAATATTTTTCAAATTGCCTCTTTTTTCTTGTTTTTCATTTCTCTTACGCAATGATAACTCAACAAAAAATAGCTAAATATAATCATATGCGCATTAAAAATTTTTATTCTGATTTCATTGTGTAGTATGCTGCCATTAATAAAATTAAATTGATAATTAACCCCTTTAGAGAGTCTATTTTTAAATCTTACAGCTATTTTCTTGAAGTTTGTTACAATGAGGTTTGTTACATTATTTTTCATTGTCTTCCTTGTCTCAAAATATGACACTATTTCAACGCCACTATAGTGGCTTTCTCGTCCTGTAAAGAATAATAAGACACAACACTGTTCAAAACAATTAAAATACCACGAAGTAGTGTACTATAATTAGTCGCGTTAATCTAAATACAATAATCACATAACATTTTGCACTGTCCTTCCTAAATATATATATATATATATATATATATATATATATTTATTTTACCTATATATATATATATATACACAAAACTATAAAAATATTTCACAATCACATAGTATGTTTGTAAATTGAAGGGTTTATTGCAACAGCTAATTCACATTTTGCAAAAATGTAGTAAATGAACTTTAAATTAAAAATGAAAAAAATACCAATATGTTTAATTACATTGGATTAAGCCCCAAAACTGCATGCTGTATCAAACATCAAACTAAGGATAAAACGAGAAATTTGAAAATAAATGTTGAACATTAAGCGCTTTAAATGAGAAATTAATGTTTTGACAAAATATGAATTAACCCACTGTTGCAATAAATCCTTCAATTTACATGTATAATATAAAAAAGTATAATTATTAAATTAATTAATTCATCTACGTGCCAATTTTATTTTAATCTTTCATAATTTGTTATGCAATATTTTAATGTTTCATACAAATAATTATATAATTTTTCATAATCGACTATATTTTATAAGTATATTTTCACTGTTGTAATAAATCCTTCAAGTAATTTTTAATTAAAACATGAGTTATCCACGTATTAAATCATTCAAGTCTAAAAGTATAAAGCTTCACTCTCAAAATGCCTGATAATGTTTTTCTGTGATATTCATGTAATGAACTATAAATATATGGATCTTAACATTAATTTTTGAATATAAAAAATCTTCAACAAGACATCAGGAGCGATGGATCAAAGCTACGTTTCCCAATTAATTTCGGATCTTGCTTTAGAAAAGTTTTAATTTCAGACTTGGTTACGAAGGTATAACGTTAAAGTTGCATTAATCAAGATCTATCCTCGATATTTTCGCGTTCCAAGCTGTAAATCCTCACTGAAGAATCCATCATTAAAATTTCATCCGTTTATTCTGGACGTCCCGTATAGAAAACTCAAAGAACGTTTGTCCTGCATTTATTCTTAACAAAGGCAGCGCTACTGATGGAAGTGTTCATCATGCAGATCAAGCACTCAGATGGATATACTATGGTTAAGAAAAATCCGACGTTGGGAAAAAGCCGGAAATGAAGAGTTTCAAGAACGATGAGCGAGCGGACGAACGAATGAACGAACGAACGAACGAAATACAGGCGGGAATAGGCGTTAATGAAATTAAATAATACACAGAAACGGCAAAATTAAAGAACGAGAATGAACGAAGGGTTGGAAGGGATACGGTCGCGTTTAATACTAGAAAGAAGAAATTAGTCAGACGGGTATCGCGCATTCTGCGAACAAATCGCAATTAACTGTGCACCGGTGCAACGAGAGGGAGAGGAGCTTATTAAATCGCATTAAAGCAGAAACGGACACACCTTTTGGCCTCGTTCATCTCTAGATGGAGCTGGAAAAATCTCACGTAATTTTATTCCTAATTTTATATTTATCAAGATGAACGTATTTGAACATTTTGTCGCGAATTATATCTACTGGACATCTGAAAAAGACTCTAAATATTATAAGCACAAATGTTTATTTCAATGATGATAATATTGTATATTATTTTTATTTCAGCCATACGCTAATATATTTAATCTATCCAATGTAGTGACCTTATATGGATGAGAAAAGCAATGTAATTTTTATTGAAGTCTGACGTTATTTAAATAAAATAAAATTAGGTGGTTAAAATTATGAGCTCCATTTCCGCAGTTTATCAGCCAGTGATTTCGCTGGCACGCATTTCACATTTATCGCAAACATCTGTTGCGATTAAACACATATCGAGATTATTATATTCCAGTTTGTGACGAAATACGCGTAATTTATCCGCGTTTAATTGCGCGGTATTGTTCACATCCGTTCCGCGCATAGTTCATTCAATTTAAGCGCGATACCATGCCCGAGTGATCGATGGATCGCGATCGTCCGTGCGATTGCAGTTAACGAAGTCGTTACGTTCGCATCGGCGACAGCGCTTTGCGCATTCTTCTCGCGAGAATGGCGAGCCGTCCAAATCGCGAACGTGAAATTTATCGGTGATAAATTCGAGGCGTCGCCGAGTTGAATTTATTCTTATTCAAAATAGCCATCGAAGTATGTCCAAATGGCCGCGCATCGATGACCAAAGCGGTATACAGAACGGCCACGCAAATTCCCGACAAGAATTGCGAAATATCGTGAAGTATTTTTCGCCTGTAGGAAATTTTATAGGGAGAATAAAAACTACGCCCAGGTTTACTGTGTCTGAACGACGTTTATAAACGACGAATGTGAAATATCGGGGCGACGGTAAAGCGTTTATGCTTTGATATTATGCACGATAACTCGTGCGTGTTGTTAATACAACGCGTATATAGCATGAACGAACTTTTATCGAGCCGTTATTTAGAACATGAAAAAATTACATCTATTGTATGTCCGACATCAACATTGACAGCTGACCATCAAAACCATGAGGAGTCATTAGGAATTATCTGAAAATCTATCTCTCGTATTAGGACTATATTAATTTTTAAATAGATACAGCACTCCATGTATAACTATCTTTAAAAAAAGCTAGCTTGTTTTAAAAAAGAAAAATAAAAAGAATTGTCCAAAAAATTTTAAATTTCATTATTTTTACATTCTTCTATCTCATCACTGTTAATCTATAGTGTCAAATTCAAACCTTTAAATTTAAGTCGCTACTGCTCCTATTCAATATATCATTATTTGTTATGCTAAAACAATAGTTAAGTTTGACACTATATAATTTTAAATTAAACTATTGTTTTAATATAAAATAATTAATATACTGAGAAGGAACATTAATATACAATGATAACTTAAATTAGGTTAAATTTGTGATAAATAATTATAAATTTAACAGTTGTGATAAAAATATAAATAATGTTAATTTAACTCTATGACATCTATTAAAAAAATATATCTATAAAAATAAACTTTATTTAAAGTGTCGAGTATCTACTTGAATTGTCATTTGATATTTTGCTGTCATTCTCGTGTCCTATTAAAACATATTTAGATCTAAAACCTATTTTTACAATTAAATTGTTTAAAATTAAATTATTATTTTTACTCCTCGCGTATCCCCAAGAGGAGTTTATACATGTAATATATAATTTTTTGCGAAATAACATACGAGGAGTAATACTACGTTTTATTCTGCGCGCGTTCTCTGTTCCATTTGCGGTGCAGGACAACGATCTCTCGTAGCTCCCCGAATCTGACACCGGTCGATCTGTTGCACAAGTATTGTTTGCCGCCGCGTAATGCACGGCGCGACAGCACAATGAGCGTGAATTTTCGCATGACAATATGCGGACAACGCGTTATGTAAATGGAGGGGAGAGCACTGAGCAACGGGGTCCAATTTCTGCGGGATGCAGCGTGCGTGATTCCTGGACATTCGGCTGAGAGCGTCGTCAGCGTCGTAGCCGCGTGGCGACCCGCCGTCGTCATCGTAGTCGTCATCCTCCGGATCCAAGTTAGTTGACGGCACCTGCCCATGGACAATGGGTCTACGGTCAGTACGGTACCATTATCCGCCTCTCGCGCCTATGACAACTCCATGAATTATGCAGCGTAATGTAGACGGATATGCACAAGCGCTTCTCTGTGCACGCGTGCAGGTCTCCCGTGCGTTGTTCCATTACCGATAGTACCAGCGAAGACACACGATTTACGCTCCCTTCCCTTTCCTTCTCTCTCCTCGTCTAAACCCTCGTCTAAACCCCTTTCGCGTTGGTAGATTTATGTTTGTTTAGCGGAGCGTAAATCCCGCTCTTCTTAGTAATGATCCATACACGTGGAAATCTTTCGTTTTCGGTACAGCCCGACGTGTGACAAATGAATGGCTTGGTCCAACTATCTACGAGGCGTAGGATAAATAAATGTTTTTGATTTGATATGTTTCGTGGCGATCGATTTGGCGGCAGGAAATTTTTCGGCTCCGAGAAATGGAGCGCGAGAGGAACGAGAGGATTGCCGACGGAAAACTTCAAACTGTTACGTTACTGGTTGACGGCACGCGATTTTGTGTTTCCTCCAAGGAGAAAGCGGAAGCACTTCACTGGATCTGAAGGACGTAGTTTCGCAATAAAATGCGTTCTTTCCGCGGAGATGTCTCACAGGAGAGCAACGGGATGGAGAGAGCGAAGAGAAAGAAAGAAAAAGAGAGAAAAGGAGACCTATAGAGAAAGCGATGCAAATAACTTTCATCCCTCTTCCGCCGCCATGAATAATATATGTACATCCGTCCACTTGTTTTCCATATCGTCTACTATTAACGACAGTAAGGCAGAGTTCGTACTCGAAGCAGATCACATTGAGAATTCTCATGCCAAGTGTAAAAATATTTTTTTCTCTCATTTTGAAAAAAATAATGCGTTAGAATCCCACGTTGAGGAATCAAGTTGAAATATTACAAAAGAATTTTGTTTACATGAAACCCTCGACAAGCAATCTGCTAAAACATCCACCGTGAAAGCTTTGCGAGTTTGACAGCTTTGAGAAATCTTTTCGTGTATCGCGCGAAAGGATATAGTTTCCAAATACACGCAATTATGTATGACCGATAAAGCGATAAATGTGTGAACCAAAAAAAGCTTATTTTATGATATAATATTGAAAAAGCAATTACTTGATGTTATATTAGTGGAAAATGTGTCATATATCTTCCTTTTTAATTTTAAACACTGATTTATGATTATGCTGTATTTGCTGATGATGGATTTATTGAAGCGTTTTACACGAATTAATTGCGCTTGTTACAAAGTCAATTCTCATTAGTCCATTTCGTTTTAAGTTTTTTTTTATATTCATTATTTGTATTCCTTGGAAATTTGTTATTAGCGATTTTTATACTATACATCTTTTTGTCAACACCTTAATTTTTCCCGCATATTACAAATATTGTGTTCACATTCATGTTATTTCCATTTTAATTTCTACAAACAAAAATTGCACGATACGCGAAATATATTTTCTGAAAGATTCCGCGACGATATAGAATACTCTCTTGAAATAGCTACCTTCCACGGCGTTGGAAAGTTTTTCGATCCCGCAATCCCATTTGCATTTCAACCAGGATTTGTCGATAACTTGTATGAAACTTATGAAAGCGAGTGTTTTAAGGAATTTCAGCCAATCGTACTCCGGCGAAAATCAGTATTATCATATAATTATATTACAGGAATGTATATGAAATATCTTTAGACGTAGATTAAAATCGATTTGGAGAATAATCGTAAAATTCATAAAATTTCATAAAAATAAAAAAAATGATATAATTAAATGTTTCAAGCTGAATCAAACATTCAAGAGATATTTCAGTGTTGACATTGTCAACAAGTTTTTCGTGATACTTTTAGTCTAAACACAAATAAAATTGACAAAAATCGAACATTATAAATATATTTTTCATCGTCACATGGCAGCCTAGAAATAGCATTATGTAAGTAGTTCTGAAATTGTAGCAACGAGAGTTTCAACAAGTTCGGGCAAGTAGTTTAGCCTCCCGGGACACGCGGGTAAGAGCGTATGCGGCACAGAACCGAAGTATGGTCGATAGGTAACGAGTCGTGAAGCACGATTAAAACTTTAAAGCGTTTTCTTCGAAAGCCGGTAGTACCGTCTAACGTAGGACTTTGTCGCGGTTTCCGAAATGCGTTTTCCGGTCGGTTAGACGGCTCGTTCGGGACGATATTACGATTGTCGATAAGTGTATTTTCCATTATCTTCTTCGTCCACCGCTGAGCGCTGAAATTCGCAGGGAGAGTTAATATCCGACCAAGTACATTTTAGCTCCAGCAATTTTGATGATACTAGAGACTGGTTTTCTCGAGTGGAACGGATATCTTTATAAAGAGATCGGAAAACGACAAGATGTTTTTCTTCTTAACCAGTTTATTTTTGAAAATAGAAAATTCAAAATTTCGCCAGAAACTTGTCTATTTCATATTAAATATTTAAATTAATAAATAACATTAGACCGTGAATACAGGTCTAATAAAGTAACGGAAATTTTATTAAATCTGGATCCTGATGCGCAAATATTTCGGTGAAATTTATATACCTACATATCCATTTCTGCAAACTGCGCGATCTAATTTTCGATTTTGAAAAGCAATCTTAAACTGAAACTGGGAGTAATTTCACAAACTGAATTGATAAACACTTTAATGATATTTATAATCATCTATAATAAGCATCTTAAAAACTGTAAATAATTTTAAACTATTAAATATAAATTTTTATAAACAATTCTCGTTTTGCATCGCAAGATTTCTCTCGTTAATTAACATTTTAGCGAGAATGTAATTACGCAGATTTTGTTTCCTTCTTTCTTTTCTTTTTTTTTATTATTAATAACACAGGGTGAAACAAAACAATACAACAGTTTCGCGCAAAAAAAAAAGATATAGATGTACTGGAAAAATAATCATACAAGTACTAAGTATTCCCGCGGGCGAAAGAAAAAAAATATACCTCGAAAATTAATTCGCGTATCGCGGCGCGCTGAATGTTAACACCGATGCTATCCTATCACGAGTCAGTGAAAGCATCATTCCCTAAGGAGTCATTCGTTTGACGAACGGATGACCTCTGACTACTATACTGTCGAGTGATCAGTCGCGCAAGAATCCTACGGGAAATCGAACATTATAACGTAACATATCAGTCGCGTAACTCACCGTTGCCGCCGAGCCAATTGCGCACTGGATTCATTGCTCTATTTATGTGTAAACAAGTCTTTTTTTAATAAATAGTAATTAATGATTGATATTATAGAATTTTACTGAATGATACAAGAAATAAAATATGTGTTTTAATGAGTAATATTGTATAATAATATAGAGTTTGTCAAATCAATCAATCACAGTTATTAATTAATCAATTAAATGCATAAATAAGAATTAAAAAATATTCTCATTCTCGAATAAATCTCGTTTAAGTCTTTTAGCAGAAAAAGAACGTCTTTTAACGCTTTTAATCTTCTGCAATCTGAGTTTTTTTTTATTCAAGTGAAATATCACTTTCATATTTCTTTATTTTTGCTTTAATTTTTATTAAAGGTTTTAACATTTAAGTTATGAGATGTTGAAAAGTAATCTTGAATTTTTTCCCATGTTTTTTGAAAATCTAGAATAGTAAAATAACTTGAGCTGAACAAAAAAATTAGATTGTAAATGGAAGGAATAAAAATATAATTGTTAGATGGAGGATTAATTGGAACGAATATTACCATTTATATAAAAAAGTTTTTATATAAAAGAGCCTTTTTCGTAGATATTGACATTTACGATATTCTAATAATATTATTATTATTTTTTTTTTAATAGATTTGTTGTTTATATCAAAAAGTTGCTTTTTCGTAGATATTGACATTTACGATATTCTAATAATATTATTTTGTTTTTTTGATATAAATTCACCATTTGTAAAAAGTTTTTTAGATATTTACGATATTAAACTAATAATGACATTTTATTTTTTGGCATAGATTTATCATTCATTACTCGATTGACTGCGATTGACGTACATCAATAACGAATCAATGCCTCGGTCAATCAGCAAGCAGGTTACGTTCAGGTTCAGTTTTTGTCGTGTACGCTATGGATTAAAATAGTCAAATCTATAAAAAGATAAAAAAATCGATGAGATCGACTCAATTTCCTTCTATATCTTCGGCTGTTTTCTCAACTCACTTAACCGCGTGTGGGCTACGTAATCAAGTAGAAGAGGCGTTACGAGGTGAAGCCGATCGATATCGAGTGGAGGTTACATAAAGGAGTTACATAAAAAAAAAAGAAAGAAACATGTGTTAATCGTTACGAAACACGCGCGATAACATACATCCCGTCGCGTTTAAAAATAGGTGTTATATGACCTGTGACACGACTGGTGGGCATAACTCAAAAATTAGCGTAAGCTCGGAGTCTCGTTCTGACCATCGAGACAGATTTGATGAAGATCACCTGGTAAACTGTCGCGCATCGTGCGTGTTTCACTTCGGCGACATTAAACTCAAATGGCGAAAAAAAACGCGATGATTCGTGCACGATCCGGCATTCTCGACGTGACACGTACAATAATTTACACGAATGCGCGGAGGAAGGTGAGGAAACAGCATTGCGAAAGTGTGATAGTATAGTAATCTGATAATTGCACGCAACAACCGGCAATGTAAATTAACAAAACCATAAAGATATTAAGTTGTTTAGGTGCGTTATCACGATCGAATATTATATCACGAATATAACACTGATATATGAAGACGAATGCACATCAATCACGTAGATTATTCACATAACGGATTGATCACTAATCTACTGCGCGCGAGATTAGTATTAATCGAATTAGCGTTGTGCGGAAATATAATTGTACGATATCGATCACACGAACATTTCACGTACGGCAAAAGAAATTTATTAGATTTAAGAGCGACATTTTACACTCGATCGTATCAAAACCCGTTACGCTCGAAATATCGCCATTACGTTTTAAACCACGACATTAAGAAAATGCGGGTAATAATTCCGGTGTACAATGCGTGTGTAAGTAGTTCTCAAGTGCCTAGAAATCGTGCTAGAAATGATCGCATATCACTGCCTCGTAGTCGATCTTATCATACCTTCCGAGTTGTGAAAGTTTTACAATTCAGCCACGTTTAAGGTCGGTATTCATAGTCAATTCTCATATTTAGGACTGTCGTAAGTAGAATCTTAAGATATCATAAACCAATTAGAGCCACATAAATTAGCATTTTAAAATAGTTTTGAAAGAACGGATTGTGAATACTGACCTAAGTGGCTTCGAATCAATCGCAGGAATTGCAAGACGCATCGGACTTTCGAAGCTGAAACTTCTATCGAAGCTACGATTGTAAAACTAATATTAATTCCGTCTACAATACTTTATCATAATCAAAACTTCACTTTCAAATTTTTCCAAAATAAAGGAGTCTGGTTCCTCCTCCTAAAATATCTCGTAATATCTATTTGGTATTGTAATAGAAATGTTGAAAAGCAACTCTAAATTTTTTAAATATTTTGAAAGCCTAAAATAATAAAAAAATTCAGACTGGACAAAAAGATCCAGATTGCAAAGATCCAGATTGGAGGGAGTAAAAATATGATTGCAGACGAAGGGATAATTTTACAGTCGAACGTTTGTCGCGAGCACAATGTAGAAAAATCCATCGAGTTCTTTCTCGCGAAGAAGAGAATACAAAGAAAAAGGGGTAGCAGCGAACACGTGTTATCGATAGCGGCAGTTACCGTAAAAGTAGCTACGCCTCGGCATCTGTAAAGATAGTGCACGTGGAAACACTTTGGCGCCACCCCCTCGACAGTCATAACATTGACATGTTATTATTTTCATAATCTGTCATCCGCCACGGTGGAAGAATCCTTCAAGCGAGCGAGCGAAAGAGAGAGTGAGAGTGAGAGTAAAAGAGAGAGAGTTTTCTCTTATCCCTTTCATCCCTATCCGTCCCTTATGTCTGACGTTGACATATCGTTCACACAGTCACTGACTGACGGCTCGCCATTGGTCGACGATGTTCCACCGTTCCTCATGATACGCAATTTCCCATAGGAGGCCACGACCTACCCCGTTACCAGACGCCTCTGATCTCATCGACTTTTTATCACGCTGATGGAAGTACCTCTTATCCATCCTGCGATAAGACTCGAGAGAAGAACTGGCCCCTCTATTCCATCAGGTTAGCTAACGGCGAGGGCTTTAAAGAAGGTAACCCGTCACCGTTCACGATCAGTCTCGTAAAATGCTCGGAGCATTAAATTGATAGAACAATTACGCAGGTAACCAGAGGTATAAAAGAGGGTATAAAATTAATAAAATATTACTTACATTGTGCGCGCGCACGTTCGGAGATGTGACACTGACGAGAAAGTATAAGCGTCTACCGAACGAAGGGTTGAGGGGATTTAGCCGTGGCTCTCTCCGGCTTAGGCGTTCTGAAGCGAACAATTAAATTTCACCGGAGAGAAACCATGAAGCGCTTCATTACGAGAAGATCCTGATCCCATCATCTTTTCATCACGCTGATGGGAGAGACATTTCTTCTTCTTATCTTGCCCCTACCTTGCTCGACAGCAGTTCTCCGCATTATTATGACAGAAATATAATCCACGAAGTCAAGAGCTCTATCAATTTAGAGTGGCGTATCGCTCAAAACGTAACATGTAGATTAATATGCGACATTAATATTTCGGATCAGTCCATTATTCCCGCGTGTGTGTATGAATACGAATTCGCAACTTTCAATTATACGAGCGAAGCTCGCGTTCGTTAGTAAAACAAGATATTCCTTCAATGCACGAATCAATGATTACGGAGGAAATGCGACGAGAGTAAATACATGTCGTAAACTAGATATTTTCAATGAAATTTTATGGAAATAGAAATAAGAAGTAGCGATTCCACGCGCTTTGTTTTAATGACTCAACACCGAAAATTCGTTAGAAATTACGATATCAATCGCGTTATCAGAAGTCGATGCAATTCTATTTTATAGAGGGTGTTCCAGATTTCAAATAATACCAGTTAACAGCATATTTCTAGATCATTTCAAGATCATTTCAAGATCATTTCGAGATGAAAACCTTAATCCCGAAATGTCGAGGCTACAATAGTTTTTAAATGAGAAGAGTTTAAAGTTAGCCAATTAAACTGTCCAAACACACTCAGACATGGCACATTGCACAAATGAAAATATTTTCAAGCATCAATTCCATTCTCTTCTATTCTTCTAAACACCTTCACTATAATATGCCATGCCTGAGCGCATGAATTTTGGAATTTATTATAATTAGCTAACTTTAATCTCTTCTCACTTAAAAAACTAGCTTCAACATTTTGATATTCGTCTCGAAATTTCAGGAATCTGTTATTCATGGATGTTATACCATCCAAGTTTGGGACACCTTGTATAACGCTAAGGATTCGCTTCTTTATCTACACTGACTATAAGCGAAATATAAATGGGCCACCGAGATGGTTTTGTAGGTACGTACAAAAGTGACTCGAGCTTCAAGACTCAATTAGGAATACGAGATGAGCAAGTCGGGCGCCTTATTGTTAAAGATCAGAGCTCGCTAGAATCTTTTGTGCATCTTCGTCGTCTAACGACGGATTATTTGCACCGCCTGGGAATTCCCCCGCTGCTTTAATTTAGCCACAGTCTTTCCCTTCGCGTACTTATACTCGCGAAATCACCTTCACCATCCTCCGCCGGAGAAGGTCAGATTCCTCATCGCCCAGGGCTTTTTATATTAAGGACGTAGACCTTTAATATGGCACATCGCGAATCCACTTTTTCAGTCGTAATGCAAATGAGGAAAACTAAAGTAACTTTAGTACGACGTAAATCCGTAAATGCCATTTCTTTCAAGAATATAGTACGATAGCATCGGACTATAATAATAAACGTAGAATGGTTTCAATCGTGGACGACTCTGAGAGCATACATCGTTTACTAAATATGTTATTTCATATGATGCAAAGCTGTATCCTTCAACACAAGCGTCATACTCAATTTAAATTTTGCGAAGATTTCGCTCAAATAAACTTCCAAGTTGGAAAGCGAGTCGTTTATAGTAGTTGCATATCTGCAACTTATTCTTGCAGCACGGAGAATATACGCGAGTGCTCGCATCGATAATCGTTATTGTAATTGAGAAATCGCGAATGTAAAAGCGCCTAATGCTCTTCGAACGATGCCGATATCAACGATTAGCATTATGATAGTACGGTGGAAAGGCGCACAGAAGATAGATACATTACCCGACGTGACAATACCCATTTCTCCGTTACTTCTACAGCCTTTCCTTTTTCCTAGAGCAACCATGAATCTCCGTTGGCGGCATTGTTACGAGATCGGGAAAAACGAGCGGCTAAACCGGTACGCGGATGGTCTTCGGCAGTTCCTTAAAGAGAGATCGAGAGGTCTGCTTCAATGACCGAACGCGATAGTAGAGAGTTCATTGAGTAAAGAATAGAAACAGTAGGTTGATCGACGAATATCGTAAGGCAAAGGATGTATAAGGAGAGGGCGGATTTGTAGGACCGGCATTGTAGGAAGAAGTTGGAGCGAATAAACTTTTCTCGGAAAATCATCGAACGATATGTGTGTTCAATCGAAGCTTTAAGTTAGTCCGCTCGCAAAATTAAGAAAGAGAATGGAATAGTACAGTTCTTTTGTTATCAATTAATCGCGAAAAATTACTTTAATGTAAAAAAAGGAAAGAAAATCAAGCAACGCGAAGATTTACGGCAAATGTAACGGCGACGAGGACGACATTATCTAATTTCTACGCAATGGAAATAATAGCATTTACGGCGTTTAAATGGCGAGAAGTTAGAATTTAGCATGCAAAGTAACGGCAATTGTGCTATCTTACGCGCGGAACTAATTTTACATCAAGTCAGATGTCATGAACTAACTTGGTGCTATTGTTATACGTACAACTGCCAACAAATATTGTTCATCAAATCATGAAATTGGGTCATGCATGTGTCATCTATAAGAAAGCAGGAAGTAAAAGAATAATAAATCAATATTTTTTTCTAACATTATTTTATACGTTTACGATTATTAAAGAATATATAATCTTATCTATATATTTCAACCATGATTAAATATAAATCGTTCCATTTTCTCTTTTCAACCCCGATTTTCTCTCGGACGAAGAAATGGAAGTCGTATAACTGAAGAGAAAACATTAATGAAAAGAAAAACATTAAAGATTCAGAATCATAAGACGCTTCCGCCAAACCGGATGTCTTTACTTTTCTATTGGGAGTACAAATTAGTTCGGTCTGTTTTTTGAGCATTTATTCAAAATAAAATGAATGAACAAATCAATTAAAGTATTATTCATCGCTGCCTACTATTTTTTCTCAGGCAATTTTCGAATTCCATCTCGAAAAAATAGCTCGTCTTTGGAGGCGATCCAATTTTGGAATCAATTTTCGATTTCTGTGAAAGAAGTGAACCGGTGACTTGCTGTATCCTTCGGAACAACCAGTAATCAGAAGGAGCAATGCCGGAGAATACGACGGGTGCAGTAAAACATCCCATTTGAGCGTTTCCAAATTTTTTTTATGACTTTAGCGACATGAGGCCGAGCGTTGTCATGAAGGAGAATAACTTTATCATGTCTTTGCTCGTATTCCGGCCGTTTTTCTCGCAATGCATGGCTCAAACGAATCAATACTGATACCGATCGCCCGTAATGGAATCGCCAGGTTTCAGCAGCTCATAGTAAACAAGATCCTTTTGGTCCCACCAGATACAGAGCATGATCTTCGAACCACGAATGTTCGACCGTGTTGAGGTCGATGGCAACGATTGACCGGGCTTAGCGTAATATTTTTTCTTCTTGGGGTTGTTGTAGAATATCCTTCTCATCTCCAGTCACAATCCGATGCAAAAAATCTTTTCTCTGTTGTCTTTGAATCAGCTGTTCGCAAGTGAAAAATCGCCTTTCAACATCTCTCAGTTTCAGTTCACCCAATTTCCTTGTTTTTGAATTATTCCCATGATTCTCAATCGTACAGGAACGGCTTGTTGAGTTACCCCCAATGATTCTGCAAGCTCCTCTTGCTCCTCTTGTTTGACTCTGATCTTCGAGTAATGCCTCTAATTCTTTGTCTTTGAATTTTTTTGGCTATCCAGAGCGAGGCTTGTCTTCTGAAATCTCCATCCTTGAAACGTCAAAACCATTCCCTACATGATTTATCAGTTGGAGCAATGTCATCATAAACTTCGACAAGCATTCGATGGGCTTCAGCCGTACTTTTCTTCCAATTAAAGCAGAAAATCAAAACCTCCCGCAAATGCTGTTTAACACAAAATTCAACATTTCAAACATAGTAAAAAATCAAGGTTTTTGTATGAAACTCAAAGCGATATAAACTGAATATTAGTAGATGTTTAACTTCTCTGAAATCGCAGATGTTTAACCTCGCCAAAATCAGCTGTCACTATGAACCATTCACAACAGCTGGAGCAATCTTTAGGGAAACGGAACGAACTAATTTGTACTCCCAATATTTATACAATTCCCCGCAAATTCTATTAAATCATATTTTTATGTTGTGATTAAAATCTCGAACATTCGCAGTCGATTCGTTATCGATCGCCAAATCGTTATATAACAGTATCTATGTTAAATTAATTCACCGTCGACCAAGTGCGAGGATCACAATTTAAGAGGTGCTTTTTATTCCGACCTACTTTACTGACGTGCAAAAGTACTGATAAGTGTACAAACAATTGCACGATCCTCACTCATTTACTGTACTCGACAGCAAGTTACGCGACGCGGAGTTAAGTGGAACCTCCTCTCGATCAATAAGATGCGCCGAAAGTACGGGATTACGCGAACTCCCTTCTCCTCTCTCGCAGTCAGTAAATTAATCCGTCGTTAACAAACCGTGGCTTCCTTTATAGTTCTCCCCGTCCCGCGTCCTAACCGGGGTGCGACCAAATACCGGTTGCCATCCGAGACGACGCCAGCCCCAAAGCAAATTACTTAGTGCGGCATCAGGCGACGTCGCGGCTCGTCGTTTGGCGACGTTGATTGTCGAAATCGTAATTCGAGAATCTCAGGACACTGTCGTATCGCGTGTCACAACCGGATTGATGCTCTCGGTGAAAAGGATATGCACGCATTCGCGAGCTGAATTACTTATTAAAAGATAACATGGATGCACATACATTAACGAAGATCAAAATAAATTTCGCATCGATCTGAATATAATTACTCTCGAATATAATTAACTCGATTTACGTAAATAGAATCGGAAAATGCATACCAGCAAAAACGTATTATTTCATTTTTCTCGCTTTGTGCGTTTTACGCTTAAAATATTCGTTTTCCTTTTTATTCATATGCTTATGACGTGTTATTCAACTTATACTAGATACTCTGTTTAACCGTCATATCAATTTTTTTAATATGTTAGAGGTAAATGGGAAGGAAACGTTACGTTCCCTTCGCTTTATCGCGAGCAGTTCCGTACAAAGCTGACTGCCGCAGGTTTTTCATCTGGAAGCACCTGCGGCTGAATACAGAACAAAAAGCAACGAGCAACGGCTCTTAGTAGCTCCAAGTAAATTCGTATATCCCGTAGGATCTCGTTGATGCGGGCTGAAACAAGTGGCTTATATTCCCCGCGTCTTACCACTTATACGCGTCCGCTTATCTTCAACCCTTCACTCCGCATGATACCAACAATCGACGATGGCGAAATAACGTGAAATTGTTCCGTGAGACAATGTCGGAAGTGGAATCGATTCCATCAGCAAGATTCAATTGTGAAAACCCTCTCGTGTCTGCTATCACTGGCGACTGGATGATTGGGTTAACTTAAGATTATAGTATGTCGACGTGCATTCCCCAGCTGCATGCGTGCATCAAATTCGTGGTATGCGCTCGAAACTCGCCGAACAAGCGTGAGAATCCGACGTGCTATTGCAATCATGCTATTCAGTAAACAAAGCTTGATGCTAATGCAAGTATTTATAGGGGGACGAAAGAGAACGAAAATAAATGTTTTGACAATACTATACGTAATTTTCCCATAACATAAGAGAAAAGATAGAAGATATTTCAAAGGAACGAAACACCTTTAAATAATAAGATGTTTCATCAAAAATTTTAAATGAAAAAAAATCAGTTGCAATGTGAAAAAAATAATTTTGTTTAAAGTATCTAAAAATTTAGTTAGATACAAGTCTGAAAATAATTTTCTTGGATTATCACAATAATTATGATGAATTATCAAGATAATTTTTAAGAGGTTCAAACATGATAATACTACTGTAAAAAGTTTTTACATTCTAGTAACTAATTTAAGGTCCCTATTTTTGATGGAATTTTGATGGTCTGATAAAATTCTTGTCAGATCTGTATCTAACTAAATTTTTAAATATTTCAATAAAACTGTTCTTTCCCTGAATCTATTCTGCAATCAACTCTCTAAATCTGAATCAGTGAATAGTCACTAATTACCCAAGCATACTTAGCACTGATAATCAGTGAAATTCAATTGAAAAAGGAAGAATGTTTGAGCATTATATAACTAAAATACTGATATTTGCACGTTAATTTTAATTTTCCAATATCGTATTCATTGAATTTAAGCACTAAAAAATTAGTTAGATCACATAATAAAGATTAGCCAAGTTGAAAATCTCATATTTAATTTACTGATTAATGGCACTGATATCAGTGATTATCCACTGATTTAGATTTAGAGAGAACAAAAAATCGTTTAAGATTAACCCAAAAAAAAGCAAAAAATATCACATATTCGAAACTCTTATTTTCCCTTTTCTATTCTCTGTTTCCTCAGACATGATGCAAAAATTACAGACGCTCATCATTCGTGCAGTAAGTGCAATTTCCAAACGAACAGGATGAGATCGAGATATTCATGTAATCCGAAGAAGGCTTCTGCGTTCTGGCATCTCCCTCATCTGACAGTTATAGGACGTCTCGTTTGTAACTGTCGACACGACAGAATCGGGCTTAAAGCCGGTATGTATCCTCCAAAAACCGACGGGGAAAATATTGGATTCGATGTATTCGGAGCGAGAAGGGATGTTCGGCGGCAGGCTCAGTCGAAAATATAAATAAAACGTGCGGCGATGCGCAAATCGAAGTACGCGAGAGTTCGCTCTCACCAAATCGGCTGACTAGTACGATACTCCTTTTTTCCTTTGGACCAGTTGTGATTGCGTCCGACGAAAAGTTGTCGACCTCGAATTGCACATTGATCGAAATCGATCACAAAAGATAATTTTATTCCGTAAATTTTAGGTCTGTTCACGTTGTTGCGTCTTTTGCACCTTAATATCTTTTTTTTTCTTTCTCTTCAATGCTCGAATATATATCTTATTTCAAGTGTAAAAATTTATTGTAATTTCAAGCAACAGATATAACAGATCTTTCACTAAGTAATTTTAATCCGAAGAACGTTCTCGAGAAACTCGCGACATTTATGGATAATATTCCTTTCTCCAATTTCTCAACAATAGCATTTATTAGTCTTTCACTTTTCAAATCAATAATTTATTTTTAAAGCGAACTCTTCAAGTTATCAAGATTTTACTGTATTGTCCGAAATATCCCCGAGATAGATTATTCTAATCGATCTCGTGCAAGCTTGGTCACGTTATATAAATACATTTACGTTCCTCTTATTGGAAAATATGTCGGCTACACAGTGAATGATCAAAGGTCGGTAGCCCGTGTAGATGGAGGACGTTGTAGAGCATGAAATAACCGATAACAGGTCGAGATGATTCGCGTGATGTACATTAATGTCTACCTTATCGTGTCTCTCCGAAACTTTTGTTGCGATCATTAATCATTTAACAGCGCGAATTAGATTTAAAAAGCCATCAATAAAATCGTCTTACATATTTAACTGGATTAAGTGTAACAATGTTAAAACTATCGATTCTGTTTGAGTAAAAATCAATAGAAGATAATTACATCTAATAGAACGATAAATGCATTAAGCGAAATTTACGTGAAAACTATCACATACAAATCTCCACGTCAATGTTAAAATTAAAATTCTATTTTATCCCCCATTCCATTACAATGCAAATGAAAATTCATTGTGTCGATAATGATAACAGCGAACGACAAGCTGAACATTAACTCGGTTGACAGTGAATACTCTATATATCACTCATAGTTAAACGCGAAGCCCACCGAACAAATACGTCCCAATAATATTAGTAACAAATACAATACATTCAGCGGAAGAGGGCGAGAGGCAACGAGTGAATTATGTTACGGCCAAACAACAGGGCACCCGTGAAAAACGTTCGGACGATAATCCGCTTTGTCCATTATTAATGTCAGACGATCAATTTTGTTTTTTTTTCGCGCGTATCGCGTAACTTCAGATCAAATGCAGCTCTAAAGTTCCCTTAACGCGACAGTTTTCCATAGTTTACTCTGATTACAAACGAGTCCCTGGATCTTTTATACAATATACTTTTCCGTCCAATAACGGACGTCGATGAAAGTTTTCATCCCGAAAATTAACTGGTTGCTCGCGATTAAGCGAATCCACTTCTCGATTAGAGTTACGCGAGGAATTATCGTGCAATGTCACAGCGTGAAATAAATACTGCTGCAGGCGCGAAGCGTAAAGTTCCTGAAAAGAGCGGAGAGGAAAAACGAAATCGGCGAGATTCTCCCTCGCGCTGGCGCCTACCTTTTTTGTGCCCCATCGATCCGTATCACAAAGGAAGCGAGGGCAGCCAATGAATCGTGAAGAGCTCCGGGATAAAAATTACGCGGCAATAAAGCGTGATATTAACACAAGTTGTATGCGCTCCTAGAGCAAAGACATCTTGCGCCCCCTGAGTCACGTAGTCGCAGAAATGGAGACATCGCCTGTGAAAAGGCGACCGCGCCTCGTAATCTCTCGCCAGGAATAAAAGAGTCTCTTTGAAATGTGCTAAGTGCCGGAAACTTCGAGCGAACTTGAAAATACATATAGATATATATATATGTATTTTCCTCAAATGGATCAACCGGATATCCGAAAAGAATCCAGATAGCCGGATATCACTATTATCCGGAGAGATATTCAGTTGAAATTTGATCATTAAATTGTTGATTTTTTTCTTATACAAATGTTCTAGAAATAAGTATGCACATTCATAATGTTATGATATCTTATACATTCGCAAAATTACAATCTTTTTCCCTATAAACTTTTTTTTAGAAGACATTTTCTCGGAATCCAATCGGATATTCGACTTAAAGAAATTGTCTTCTCGGATATCTGATATCCAATAATTTTATGATTCGATGCATTCTTATTAAATACTAACTTTGCGAGTCTCACATACGTTCCATTCGTAATATAAAGTTAGGCACAAAAATAAAAATGATGCATCTTCAAATCCGGAGAATTTATAATTTTAGAAAAAAAATTATGAACTAAAAAACTAAAGATAATTATTTACTCTGTAAGCACTTTAAGTTTTTTTGTCCAACTTTGATTATTCTAGACTTCCAAAAAATCTAGAAAAATTTAAAATTGCTTTTCAACATCTTTTCTACATTGTATTGTAATAATTATTTAACTCAATAGTTATAACCAAATAGTTATTTAACTCAAATGTTAAAATTTTTATTTAAATAATAAAAATTGAAATTTGTGCCAAGAAATTTAAGAGTGAAAGGTCTGAATAAAAAAAGATCCAGTATGTATAAAGAATTAAGATGCGTGACTATAATTTGATGACATTATTATTAGCGATTTCATAGAAGCTTCTGTGATTCTGCTAATATTATCGCATTAGTCACGCACTTTAAATCTCAGTCACGTCAACTAGGTCATCCATATCAGCTATATCAACACAATATTATCATCAGTCAAGCAATCACGTCTAAATGAAGCGCTAAAACCTCAATTTTCACCATGTGCGTAGACCGCGAATAAAAATTTAATTTTAAAGGACGCTTTTCTAATCAAAACGTCGTGCAAAATGGAAAGCCTATTTTGAGATTCCTCTCAATCGTTTTCATTTCGATCGGAAGTCAGAGGAACCGAATTGGCAGGCATTTCATCGTTCCTTCGCGAAATTGGAAGAAATATCGTAAGCGTCGTATGTGTCGCGAGAAGAAAATTAAGAAATAAGATTACCGGAATGGGATGAACGCGTGAACGGGAGAACGAACGAGCCGTAGCCGGAAGAGATGTGGCGAAGACACGCGACAAAAGGGTGCATTACGTGACAGTGGACCGAGGGTTGGGAAACGGAAGCGGGGAGAGTAGGAACAGTCCGAGAGTGCCGGGATGCGACTGGAAGGTAAGAAAAGAAAGTCGGAAGAATTGCTGAAGGAAACTGCGGCGGATCGGTTCGTTAAACCACCCTCGGAGAAAGAAAACTCGATGTGTGTCTCGATATATACGTCACCCCTTCGCGTCTTCCTCCTAGATATCTCAACAACAGCAGCAGCAGTAAAAGCAGTAGTACATGTTAAGGTGTCTGCGTATCGCACGCGCGTGTATACACGTGTCGCACACGAAGCGAGACACACCGCAACGACCGTTCGCATACGAGCTCTGGTCTTTTCTTTGATCGCGAATAGACCCGTTTTCTCTATTTTTAAAGGCACGCTCGTCCCTCGTATTTGCTATTTATCGACTACGTTGCTCGTGCCTACCTGGCATGCCCGCTTTTCCTACCTGCTTGCCCATGTTTGCACTTGGAAGAAGTGGAGCAATCTGCGTCCACGAACACTTTAATCTTTTCTTCTTTATCCGCATTCTGCCTGCCGCTACATACGATATTGTAAACTGAGTTTTCTCACGAAACGCTACCGGCATCTCGAGATATTTACGGTTAACTGGAATGCACAAGTTCGAGTTCGATCTGAGTTACATTGCTGTAATTTTATATTTTCACAAGCAGAAAACGTTGGTATATATTTATATATATTTTTCTCGTATATTATGTCGTCGTATTTTTTTACACTTATTTTTATCTTAGCTCGCTTCCAACGTAATCGTGTTCTAACGATGCATTTTAAAATATTATTTCCTTTAAAATATTTATACGTTATCTAATCTTAGTATCAACAAATAAATATAATCTCTCAACAAATATAAATAAATCACTTCGATCTCCCGGAGATGCACGATTCAGCAAACGCTTTTATATTAACTGTGTTCCATATGTAACTATCTACATTTCATTTAAATAACAGAAATGTAATCAAAATATTGAACGAAATAGAAAACAGCATGTGAATGACACTTGACGTATGCAACATCGTTAATTGCTTTCCAAATATATTTATTATCGAAAGTAGAGAGAGAGAGAGAGAGGAGGGGGGGGGAGAGAAAGAGAGAGAAGGGAATGCAACATTCGACGCTGTATACATTCCTTCATTTTCGACTATTATTACGCTGTCACGTAATCATAACTATCAATAATTAATAACGAGTGCGACCCGGTTTGACACACTCGCGCCGATGCCTCTTAATGACGCAAATATATCGCGATATTCGCTAGCGTGGCAGGTTTTACCGTAAGAATTATCGATCATACCTGCCATAAAGCACGAGTATGCAGAAATCACGGGTCGGTACGGCGAAAAATATAGGGCGCTCGGATAAGTGACTATGTCATAACTATGAATCTTACCAGATAGCAGACGTTTCTGTAGAGCCACCTCTAACAAGAAATAAGTGAAATTGATTTCACCCAGATCCACACAATGACACATGGAAAATTTACAGCCGTGCTATATACTGTTGAATCAACTGAAAGATATCTAGCAATTAATAGACTCGGTACATTTATTGAATTTTTTTTCTTTCTCTATTGTATTTTTATTTTATACACACCTTTTCCCAAACATGTCGAAAATATAATCGTGTGTGATTCGTGTGCTTTGAACAACGCCGATAGAGTTTTCACCGCAATATTTCTGCGTGTGCAAATGACACTCGACAAAAGCCACCCAGCAACGCGTAACGTCGCAGTCGATAATTGTTACATTTCGAACATTTTTGTTATTATTACAGCACGCCCAGCTTACCCTTCGCAATTTTCAATCGACGTAATTGCGTTAGTATTACAATCGCTAATCAATAAATTGCCGGATCAATAAATGGGATGAAAATTTATTGGTAAAGAAATGATGGGAAAAGAGAAAGGAATCATTAATTCTTCATTCAAATTATGGAACATTTCAGTAATTTACATAGCAGATATAAGCGGAAAATTATTGTACAATTCTGATTTTTTTATATTTTTGCTGAAAAATACATTCGAGATCTTTGAAGACTTCGTCCTCATTATGTAAATTTTAAAGATTTGTTAATGAAACCTATGGAGATACATCAATATTTGTATGTGTAAGGAAACCGATTTGATCACTGATATCAAATATTGCGATAGCATTAACAGACAGCAATTCTTTTCAATCGAGGAATTAAAGGCTTTAGTTAGCTTTTTCTTTAGCCAACAGTTCCGGCGCATTCTTAATCTTTAACGCCAAGAGAGAAGACGATTTAATCTCGTGAGCGCGGAGTGGATTAATAAATGAGCTGAAAGCGTCCATCTGCGGCACCGACACGAAAGCATGAAAACCTGAAGAGAGAGAGAGGGAGGGGGGGGAGGAGAGAGAGAGAGAGAGAGAGAGAGAGAGAGACAGACAAACAGTCAGACATTCTGCGAGATATCCTTCTAACGCTCTAAACCCAGAGCTAAGAAAGCTCTCCGGCGTGAAAGTGTCGGCGCCGCGACGCCGTCCCGTATCCAGAAACGACGCCTAAAGTACTTGCAGAATCGCACTACGTGTCCGAACTTCCCGCCAGCCTCCAGCTCTTCAAGCCTCAGTTGTCCAACCCAGTAAGTTCCTCAAACTTGGTGGCGTAGCCTCGCCTATTATAACAACCAAGTTCCAGTCTGTCCGGGCCCATCCATCCACGCACACGAACGTGATGCCCTTTAATATATTCCTGTGTAATGTGTCACCGGCTACGTCCATGTACACGGTTGGTTTGTGTCTGTACGCGTGTTCCCGGCTCTACGTTCTTTAAACATGAGGTCTGTTCCTGTCATAAGACAAGGTGGCGCTATCGATCGGTGCGAACCGAAAAGCGATACAAAGAACAGCGATGCAAATGAACAGCTAACTCAGACGGAGACTCCTTTGAAGACTGATAATTGGACATTTCTGAATAAAAACGAGCTGCATTTCACCATTATTACTATTATTATTAACTTTGATAGGTTATTTCATAATGAAAAATTATTTCTCTCTTGAGATAGCTTCAATTTATTATTAAATTTATTATTTAGTAGCAAAAGAAAGAAACCTAATTGTGCATTTCTTCGTATAACTGAACTTATTAAGTTAATAATAGCGAAGTTTGAATTAATGGAAAATATACCGTTTATATTCTTCACTTGCGAAGGAAATCTAAAATTGTCGACGGTATCATGTTTTCAACATGAAGCGAAAACGAGCGTTACTTGCAAATCGGGCGTGCGGAAGTAAATGCGAACGCGCAAGATAAAATCTAATCGAATCTTTTACTACCGGAAATACAGATGAAACTCGGTTCATCGTCAATCTCTTGCGATATTCGTAATAAAAAATGATTTCTCTTGAGATTGCTTCAATTTCATTATTAAATTATTTAATCGAAAAAATGAGATCTACTTGTGCATTCTTTGCACAACTGATCCTATTTATTGTAATTAAATAATAACAGAGTTTGAATTAATGAAAAATATACCAATTACCTATTCCTCGCTTACAAAGAAAATCTAAAAAAACATTGTCGACGATGTGCGTTCTCAACATGAAGCGGGAATGAACATTACTTGCAAATCGGGCATGCGGAAGTAAATGCGAATGTATAAGATAAAATCCAATCGAATCCCTTACCGGAAATACGATAAACGACTCGGTTCGTCGTCAATCTCTTGTGATCAACGGAACGGAATCTCTAGACCTTTCTGCCTGATTGACGGGGGCAGAATATCTTTGCGCCTGAATCGCAGCGCCTTAATCGAATTCTCGACAGTGCTCGGTGAACTTGTTTAGTATCGGGAACTATGCTGGAGACAATTGGCAGAATAAATACTGAAGTGCGAATAACATGCTTACGACGTGAATACGCGCGCGAGATAAAATATGAAGAGGTAAGAAGATTTCAATTGCCAGCGTATTATTAAAAAAATTCCTTTATCCCCGTTCTGAATCGTGATTGAAATATTATTTCATTTTTTTTTATAAAAAAATATACATTTCTCTCTCGATGGAGAATTAGTTTCTACATGACTTGACTCTCGATATTGCAATGATTATACAAGATTCGTGGACACAAGTTACGCAACCGAAAATATACCGATCAAAGACAAAAATTTTGACAGGACTTAACGAGATCCTCTGAGCTTTTTCGCGCGAAAGCTCTACGCTGTTAATTATTGCTGCTTCCATTGCTTCACACTCGAAATAATAAATAATAAAACCAAAATCGAAATAAATAAAAGAAATCTTATAATTCGTGAAATTTCATTATTACATGATTACGCGATAGCGTATTTGTAGCTTTATACTGGTGGCGCCAAGTATAAGTGGTACTCTTGAAAAATGCAAGCCATGCGCTATGCAATGACTTTGAGATAGTTTGAACTAGTTTGCAGTGACGTACAGTGTCGACAGTTTATAGTTAAATGAACGAACGTAAGCTACTTGAATAAAAACATATGCGATTGACCGTGTCGATAAATATCAAAAAAAATCGAAACACTTTAAATAACACAGAATATACTATTGGAAAATCCATTAATTTAAATCCACTTGTAACTACCACATCTCGTTGAAAAATCTAGATACTTTTGCGATACTAACTTTTAATTTTATTTCAATTCGTACAGATATGTAACAAATATATGCTGTTAAAAATTTTAAAACAGTCTCTGGAAATGGAAATTCTAAAGTATAGAAGTAGAAAAAGAATTTTATATATACATATATATAAAATATATATATATATATATATATATATATATATTTATATTATCTGCTTGCATTTAACATTTAGTTTTCTTTTTTTACTGCAAGAAGGAATTGTGATTGTATTTGTGTCCAAGAAAGGTTAAAACACGAACGATATAATAAGGTCAGAGGTTTCCACTACGTTACTTATGTCATCCGAACACAAGCGTAACTGCCTAAAGATTTCATAAAAATAATTGGACGCTCGACGGAACGAGAGAAGACATACAAAGAAAGAAAGGCTCAACGAATTTAACCGACGTAAGTTCTTGATACGTTTCCGCAATATTCTGTATCAACAAAGTGATATCCTCCCATACCAATGGCCAACAAAGGATATTTCTCGATAGCTTCTTATTCTGCACGTAATCATTCACTATGGATTTGTGGAAATGTCTACCACATGAATATATCGCGATATCATAAATTTTACCACTCCGCATGGCAATATTCAATTTCATAATTTCAATATTATGCACTGTTATTTTATGATTTCGTAGTTACACATGAATTAATTTCCTCAAGCAAAATACGAATTAACTCTGACTAACGTTAAACCATAGAATCGTAAAAATAAATAAAACTAAATGTTAATATATAATATTATTTGTAATACTTTTATGATTCATATTTGAAGTAATGAGCTTATAATTGCGTGTGTTTTATTTTACAGCAGTTTCGATAAACATGGTTCTATGATTGTAAATATACAATTTAATCTATCTTCCTTTTTTTACACATGAAAGATGAAAAAAAAAGGAAGATTGAACCTTTGATTCTGGTTAGCCAGAATTAACGATTCTGTATGTAAAAAAAAAAGAAGAAAAAGGCGAATAGAAATCATCGATGCCGGAAAGCGATCGCATGCTTGTTTTTCATTGGTCCTGACAAAAATATATTTTGCCTCTCTGGTTCTCGTTGCGACATTTCCTATCATGAGTCAGAAAAATAAAATTGAAGCCTCCCAATGTATCGATATAAAGTTTGGTTCTGTCTGATATTTTCTACCGAACAGAGAACGGATGTGCGGCATAGAAACAGAGTAAAAGTAACTTCAATGCTTTTACAGAAACGAGCGAGCGATGAGCTCGTAAAAATGTAAAAACATAAAAGTACGTTTATCCTAAATATTATTTCAAGTACAATTATTAAAAGCATTTAAATTTCCAATCAATGACACATAACAAACGTTAATAGGACGCTCGGATAAATCCAGAATTTCGTGAGATCGCCGTTTTGCACCATCGAACAAATCGCAAGTTAAATATGTATTAACTGATCAATATATAAAATCGGGACAATTTGTTGGATTTAATATTTTACATTTCACATCGTGTGTACGCAAAATTCATGGAACAAATCAAGCTCGTTATGAGGCAAGTAAAAAGATAATGACGGAGAACAATTTATTAGGGATGCAACGCTAATAATAACACACACGATCGTAATTTTGTTTCGACCGCAACAACTGGCGCAACAGGACGCAAGACAGTACGCAACGCTAACGTACCTGATTTCTCATCTGCGGTGGCACCGCTTCCAGCAACGTACGAGACAGCCTTCATTAGTCCGAGGAACAACAGCACTACATTCCACATGTTCTCTCGTTATTCCGCGCAAATCCTCGTGATGGAAAAAGATTACGCACGACGTAACAATCGCGTGGGGATACACACTCTCCTTCTCTTTGATCTGGCACAACAGATCTACGGCCAACTCGTCTACGAGCCGACAGTATTCGTTTTACGTTAAGTCATCGCTTCGACAGTCACCCTCCGGATCACCCGCGTACACTTACGCGATCATCAGCTCGACCATCGCCATCCTCTTCTCGTCCGAGTTGGAGTCATAAGAGACGATCTGATCAGCGGTTACCAACTTAGTAGCTGCACATTTCTCGAAATTAGCAAAACGAGACGACAAGCTGATGGATGTTTTCTTTCGATCCACCCATCGGGAGAATCCCCTCTCATCTGATCCCTAGCTGCAGCAGGCGGATGCTGATATACCGGTAATAAAACGCTTTCGGTGTCCGCTGCTGTGCGCTTAGTTTTTAGTCTCTAATTAAACACTAATTAAAGCATCCAGAGAGCGCTGATTCTCCGACT
The DNA here is from genome assembly GCF_000143395.1 of Atta cephalotes. Taxonomy (NCBI): domain Eukaryota; kingdom Metazoa; phylum Arthropoda; class Insecta; order Hymenoptera; family Formicidae; genus Atta; species Atta cephalotes. The sequence goes on from NW_012130089.1 coordinate 1,874,678, forward strand.
CCGCACTGTTTTTTCCTCCCTCCTCTCTCTCTTTTTCTTTTTCTTTTTCTTGCTTCCGCTTTCACTTTTTGGTTGACCACTGCTCGTCCGTTATTAAAGCGCAATACGAGCGTGGTAATCTCCGAGACACTGGAAAATCTCTTGCACTTCCAGTCTATCCAGGCGCCGCCATTGCCGATAACCCGCAACGTTCACCATGGTACTTGCAGAAATCCTCAATGGTTATGTGAAATGTATAAATCAAAGGAACAGTTTACCACGTCGGTGTTAAAAGAATGGGGAGCTAAGGGAGATCTGGAGAACTCCATCAATTCACCAGAGGCGTTTGATCTTTCAAGCCCGAAGATCAATAGACACAAACGTAATTACGTAGATCGAACGAATAAATAAATCTTCAGATTTATTAAATTGTCCTTTGTATATATATATATATATATATTATATATATACATATATATATATATATATATATATATATATATATTATAGATATTTACATAAAGATTTATTTTCACGTAAATTTGCGTTGCATGACACTGTCTCTTCACAATAATTAACTCCTTATGGATAGCTTTTATTCATCCGAATTATGAAATCGACACGATCTTACAGCTGATCACTGTGTCCAGCCATGAGAATTACAATACGAACAATCTTCTCGCCGGATAAATGCTTATCATTTCAGTGATTTGTGAGAATTTATTACGATTTATTAAAAAATTATAATAACTCTGACGAGATTAAAGACATTCGAGATTCACTTCGACAATTCTGGTTGACCAAACTAGACACGAGTTTGTCGATGGTGAGCTATCGCAATATGTATAAAAACCGAAGGACTGCGGAGATGTTCAATCACGTTGGACCACCACAGATTTGGGGGTTTTCCTGGAATCAGTCCAAGTAACGACCTAGGGGACGCGCAAAGGCCTGCAATCACGTTGGGGCAGCAATAATTGCGAACCACCTGGAATCGATTCGAGGGAGGATTGAAGAAACCGATGGAATCCGATCACACAATCATCGATTTTTGTTTTCATCGGCCAGAGATCGTTCGAAACGAGGAACGCCGAATCAGAAAATCTTGCGACAATATTCATTCATCTCATGTTAAATCGTTTTGTCGCTCGAATTCACACTTGTACATTTCATGAAAAGATTACAAGCACATTAGAGAAATGAACATCGCGTGTCGATAGAAACGTAACTCTGCGTCCGTAATATTGTAATGAACTCCGTTTTACACAGAAAAAAGAAAAGAAATGATGAATTATTGCCTTTTCCCCACTCTATTCCTATTTACATCCATCCCACGAAGTCTGACATGTGCGAGAGTCTCGCGTTAAATCCGACGAGGTCCCACGCGTGTCATCCGTGACATTCCTGAGAAAACTTTTGCGGCACGTCACGCACGTATAATTTTCGGAGCTGTCGTCAGTTATCCCTCACCCGGGTTATCGCCCGATTGTCTGCGAGTGACACGAAGAGACGTGCGACAGCCACCCCTCGCGACGCAACATAACACGCCACTCGGAACACGTGGTTCTCGACCGACGGCGGACGGCACACTGACGGAAAAGACGAGCAAACGGCGCCGCGACGGACGCGCAGCCTGCAAAGCCTCCCGAGGAGGTGGCGGTGGAGGTGGAGGTGGAGGTGGCGGAGGGCGGAGGAAGAGCGGAGGGCGCGACGAAAGGGGTTCTCGGACTCGTGCACCACCACCGCCACCACCGCGGAGAATACCAGGATAGAAAGGGATGTCTGTTTCTAAGAGTGTGCATAATGCACGTTGCCGAAATGACAGAGAGTAAAAAGAGATGAGCGTCACACTCCTCAATATCTTGTCATGCGGACCACCCTCTACCCCGCGAAATAAAACGATATGCATCTGCGAGCGCGAAGTGGCCGATAGCATCGTTAAACGTTTATCCGGGGACTCGCCAGAAGACTCTACCGAATATTTTATTCCGACGAGATGAAGAAGTAATAAGTTTAATACACTCGTTAACTCGTTTGTGTACAAGTCTGATTAATTAATTCATTTGCGATCGATACAACGTACATATTCTGTTGATAAACGCATCCATCAGGAGAAACAAAATGCGCGTTTATTCGCCCAAGTCTGAGATGCGCTTTCCGTACGTGGGGAGATAAATTTAATAGACAAATAATTACTATTAATGTGAATTTGTGCTCACTGATAATTGGGCGTGCTTATGTAACACAGTGAACGTGTATCCCTCCCGGGAATAGAGATACACCCGTTTAGTTTTAGTATCTAAGGGGAATATGTACTATTGAACATCGGTGAACGCGAAAGAGATATATGCAAATATAATGATTTGCCAACTACGCATACGCAAAAGCACACAATTAGAGATAAAAATAAATGGAACAAGAACGAAAGAGGAAGGAGGGGGAGGAGACACAAAGCACACCTGCTTATTTATTGTATAAAGCGGCGCGACGCAAAAATAAATGGTTTAAATTATAGTTGTAAAATAACGGCCAACGTAAATTAGGCGGGTCGCTGAAACTGTTACGATACCCATGTAATTAGCCGCGCCGTAATATTTGCATATTACTCGAAACTTCTGCACCCGTGGAATGCGACGTACATACATACGTTACTACTGTGTGGTACAAAAGGTCAAAAGCACAAGCACCGATATGCGCGATATATTTTACGAAATACCAAACTATATAAATACACAGCTACAAATCACATAATTCTGATATTGAGTTTCGACTAATTATGCTCAGATGAATTAGATTTGTGAAAAGATTATTTGAAAATAAAAGGACTGATATTAAAACAATCTAGAAAAAAAAGCCACCTTCACTGAAAGAAAAGTGTTTGATATTTGTGATTATAATTGCACGATAAAATAATTATTAATTACCATAATTAATAATCATATTAACATTCCATTTTTTGTGATTACTATAAAAATTATACTATAAATTATAATTTCATATATTAATATAGTAAAATATCAAGATATAAATGATAAATAAAATAAATATTTTTGTTCAGTAAATACAATTAAAATTATAATGACTGTAACTATTTTCTTAAATTCACTTACTAATTTAATAATAATTAAAATATATATTAAGAAAAACTAAACATTTACAACCAGTGTATACATACAATAACTATAACACAACTGACTGACTATTATGATTAAAACAACTATAATCATCCCAAAAAATTACAGTTAAATTATGGTAATTGTAATCATTTTTTTCCTCTCAATGATATAACAAAATATCTTTAAAATTTACAATACTGTTTTAATTTTATAATATGCAATCTGCATTTATAAATTTTTATTTTCACAGTGATAAAATTAGATTCTATTCGATATTTCCTTTTCTTACTTTCTTTCAATATATCTCCAATTCAATTCTTATTTATCCAAAACATTGCTTACTTCAATAATTATTTTGTCGTTTTTTATTTTAAATAAATATTTCGAGCAACAGTTAATGCAGCATTTTCTTCACGTTTAAGGTTTTGATTCAGTTTGCGACATTTTCTTGCCGTAAATATTTGCGTTAAATTTACTGAAGGAATGAATAACATGTCAAACTGCATATGGCATGTTGCACCGCGGTAAACAGTACCTATACCCATATCATAATATTGTAATAATAACTGATTGATAAACAAACAACAAGATTTCAAATATCTCGCAGGATTCTCATCCGCGATTCTCGACGATTTGTAATATTTAGTTTGTTCGCGTTGCTTGCAACTTTTTACACCCAGCATCTTCATTTGCTCTCTCTTTAACGTTAGAATTATATATTTATTTCATTTTAAGTGCAAAAATTTTTAGAATTTCAAACAACACGAATAGATATATTAATTTCGCGATCTCAAAGAACTCGCATTCAGGCCGATCAAGCACTCTCGAGTACACGCGGACGTTCGAATGATAATTTTAATCGATTCGCAAGACAGCGGGCAATTTTCGCGTTGAACGTTAAATCTGGGAGGAGCCCAGGTCATTCCGCTTGGCACGAAGGTAGTTCTTGATAGTCGGATTAAGGTTCTTGCGCGTACTCGCTCGTCCGTGCACGAGTGCTTGCTTTCGGTTCAGTGTCGAAGACGGTTTATAGTGGTTTAAGAGGACTAGAAGTCGGCGCAGCCGGGGGTTGAGCGACGTTGGATAGAACGGTGGAGAAACAGATCGAGATAGGGTGAGAGACCTCGAGGCGAAAGAGGCGGATGAGGAAGCAGATGCTCCCCAACCGGTGTCACGGATCATGGTCATCTTGAAAGCTCCTGAAAAGCAGAAATGCCCCACGCGTCCTCTGAAAGCTATCTCTCCAAGGAGGGAACGTTTCACTCCTCTCGAGTCTCACGTCGGGATCACGTGGGCTCGTTCTCTCGCACAGATATAGGTACGTGTACGTCGCGAATAGTGTGTAAATATGTAGAGGGATCCCTCCTGAGGGCGAAAAATGGCAGGTACTTTGCGGACGACAGTTTCATCCGGGGCTCGTTAATTCGTTTACTCGTGTCAACCTTCGTTTTCACGTTTTTCGTATATCCCTTCACCGATACTTTTTTTTTTTATTTGCCTTTTATAGTTTGTCAATCTGAGCAATTAAGCAGAATAACAAGAAAAAAAAATTTATCTTAAGAAATAATTATCTTGCTTTTTGAGTAGATAGATAAGTTTTAATTTTGTTTGTGGCTTCTACACTGAGAGAAAAATATTTGGTATTTGTAACTATAATTATATATTATTGTAATGATTATTACTGCTACAATAATAACAGTAACTATGTGTATAGTTATTATAACCATAAAATAGTTAAAATTACCATAGAAATGATTCAAGTGACTATAATTTTACAGTTATATTTTGGCACCATATTTTTATAGTTGTTCCAAAATATAATTGTAAAATAAAATATAATTATAGTCATTTTATGTTGCTAACTATATATATTTGTTGCTAGAACTATACACGTAGTGTATTACTATTATTATTATTGTATATGTAACAGTAATAATCATAATTATAATAATATATAATTATAGTTATAAATACCAAATATTTTTCTCACAGTGTAAATTACATACAAAAAGAGAGTCTTCTGAAAGCTGTCTAAAATTATGTAAATCTCTTACAGAAATTTAATACTAAAACATAGTGATTATTTATTGAATATTAAAAACATTGTTGTTCAATTAATCACTATTTTTTAGTATTAAATTGGCCAGTATTAAAGTGGATTTCTTTAAAGGGTTAATCTTAAGAGATTCATGTTACTATCCTAAAATGTGCATCAAAAGTTTGTAAAATAGCATGATAATGATCCTGCTTCGTTGCTCTCGCACACAATATGTATTTCCGTTATTTTCGCATAAATCACATTTAATTACTGTAAGGCATGAGATTTCGTGACATCGAGAGAGGCACGAAACACCACCGAGGTTATCGTCTCGTGTTCCCGTCGATCACATCGTGGAACACGGCAGACCACTCGATACAAGCCGACACGGGAACAAAATTTCGCGGAAAATAATATAATATGCCAATGTTACTCCGTTATGAAGCTAAAGATCGCGCGAGCTTGTAAAACGCCGCAGCGATTGAAAAAATCCGGACGCAACACACAGAATCGAACGACTCTGTCCACTGTGAAAATGAACATGGATTTTCATGAGCCCTCCGACAAATTTTTACGATCAATGGCGATTCGATTAATTTTTTGTAATACGGACTTAACTCTCGGAATATTTTTCTGTCTTAAAAAGTTCGAACGTCTTTGCGACACTTCTCAAATTTTCATTCAATCTTTACTTTAAAGAATAGAGGGTAGAAGCTTATTCCCACTGCCTTTTTGTAAAAAGATCGCCGCGGGAGAAGTGGTTTTTAAAGTTGGTTCTCTATTGCGTAACTCCGCAAGCTGTTAGACTTTACTGACATTTAATTTTAGCAGAGAGTTAGATATCATAATGCGGTATACATAAAGCATTGAAAAGTTTGTCGAATGAATGTGCTTTAGCTCTGAAATATATTGTACTATACAACAGTGACTTTAGCCACGAACAAAATACAATACGTGAATGTTAATGCAAATAAAATGTTACGAAACAAAAATTGAGACAACATATTGAACTAACTATTAACTACTGCAATTGAAACAACAATAAATATAAAGAGAAATATTTGTGTATATATGTGGTAGCATGTTTAACAATTCATTATTTAGTAAAATCCTTTGCAATTATGTAAAGCAATTTCAATAACTGAAATCGTTAGTGAGACTGGTTCATTAACGCATCTGTTCCTGATCCAATTAAGGAATTATTGAATATTATATGTTAAAGTATTTTACCAAAATCACATATACGCACAAAATAGACATGTTATATTATATAGCGTTTGACAATTGCATGAGGTTGCAGTATATAAATTAATTTTTGGTCATAAAATTAATTTATGCAACGTAAATTAGATATTGACAAACGTGCCGCTAGAATACTAATATACATTAATTAGTTTAAATCGAATAGTTCATTTACTATTTTATACAAAACGTTAAATAATTGATCATAAAACGCATTCGCATCTTTCAATTTCGAATATATACGCAATACGAAATGTATGTTTGTAATTAATTACACCACATAGCAAGTACATTGATTAATATTTAAAATGAATATTATGTAAACAGGAAATAATTCAGTCAATTTATATCAGTCTGTATTTACTTTCATACTTTAATAATTGATACGAAACACAGAAATACCAGATTCGACGTAACTTGATTATATGCAACATTTCTCATGTAAATATTAATTATTGATTTTTGATTTGTTGCAAAAAAGGAATACGACAAGAGGAATAAAAAAATTGTCATTATTATATTGATTTGGTGACAGTGAAAGAGATATAAATACCATAGTCACCACATTTGCAAATTTCATGAAATAATGAATGAATAAAAGATCAATTCTATCTCTCTCTCTCTCTCTCTCTCTCCATTTAATTATAGTGTCTATCAAAACGCAATCAATTGCGGTAATCAATCAATTAATAATTACGTGAGTACCATAAATAAATTTACTTACCGACTGTCATGCTCGTGCAATCTCTTTTTTTTTGTCGATCCAGAGTCAGTTACAGAAATTCTACCAATTGTCATTTTGCTGCATTCCAATTTCATCTACCTACATCACATAAAATGAAAAGAGAATATTAAGGATGTATCGCATCTTAAAGCATTACACAAAAAATAATAATAAAAAGTATTACCCAAAAAGTATAAAAATTTTATAAAAGTATAAATTGTTCTATTACGTCTGAATATCTATATAAAATTTGATCATATTCATCATTTAAAAGTGTTTTAAATTTTGTTTGCATTAATTTGTATGTAAAATCGCTTTTTTTTTATATTTACAAATTTGATAAGGATATAGCATTATGAATTAAATTAAATATTAAACATTTTATAAATACTAATAAATATTTGTGTAAAAGTTTATTTATATATCCATGTTTAAAAATTATTCATCTAAAACTACAGTAAAATATGGTCATTTAGCATATGAACCATTAGACACTAAGTTATTTGCTTGGTTTTTGCAGGATATATTAATTTTAGGATGTATTTGCGACTAAAATTTTTTTGACTAATGTTTCGAATAATACTTTTAACCGATATATTATACAACCAAAATATTCTTAATGTATTTTTACATTTAAAAATGTATATTTTGCACTATTTTAATTTGTGCCAGAATTCAGGTTAGAATTCTATTTATAATTTTATATACCGTGTAGTATAAAAACATTTGAAAAATCAGAATGCATATATATATATATATATATACATATATATAAATATATATATATATTAAAATATATATTATATTAAATATATATTATATTAAACACTATTATTACTGTAAACTGTAAGCACTTGTATTAAAATGCATGGCGTATAAAATTAAACATAAAATTGGAAAATGTAACTAGAATTCTAAAATTATAAAGCAAATTTGATAAACACGTGGAAAATTATGAACTTTGAAATTACAAAATATGAATTCAATGAAAGTTATATGTGAAAAATTACAAAACAAACTTAATAAAACAACAACAATGGATTCTAAAAGCTATTTTATAAGTTAAAATAAAATATAAATTTTAACTTTTATAAAAATTTTAAAAACATTCCATTTTAAACTGATGTAAATTATAGATGCGGCCAACACTTCGTTCACGAGATAAACAACTTCTACTACTTCATTGAGCAAGATAGAGAAATAAAAAAAATAGATATTAAAACGGCTAGAACTCTAACATTTCTATTTTATTTTGTTTTCTTTTCCATTAAATGCTTTGATGAAACATTTTACTATTTTGCTTGCTAAATGTTGGACATGACCATAATTTGTATCAGCTTTTAAAGGATCGAGTTCTATTTATTATTTTTTAAATGTAATAATAAATTAATAATTTATCACTTATAATTTTTAGAATTCTGTATATTATGTCTTATTAAATTTATTTTACAATTTTTAATATTATGTAATTGCCTGTTATTTAAGTTTGTTGTAAAAACCTTTCTTAAAATGAGCTTAATAAAAGAATAATGCAAAAAAAAAGAATAATGCGATATAATTTACCTGAGATTATGAGTAAAGAAGCATATAATTGGTCGCGAATTCAACAATAGAAGGCACGGTAACGAATACACCGACACAAATTGCCGAAATAAAATGTCAAATGTCACCAGCAACGATCGGTTGGTTGCTCGACCACTTTTCGCGGGCAATTAAAAAGAGACATGATTGAAAGAGACGAAATTCAACGCAAATCGGTAACACGTTCGTACGTATAGTAAACCATGAAATGTACGCGTGTCGTAAACCCAAACGAGCTGAACGTTATCGTTATATTTACGTCGTTCTAATGACGATCTGCGGAATTCCGATGGACGAGGCGACGTTTGAATCTGGCTCGTTACGTGGAATTGACGATCACACGGGTTATGTTCGCAATTAACCGCACGTAATAATTGACGTATCTCGAGGTCAATGATCGCCCAACACTCGTCGATCGACGGCTATCAATCGAATTCTGTTCGCCCGTATGTGCAAATTCATTTTCAAAGACTATACAACCGATGCAACGTGAAAAGACTGTCGCGACCGTAAAATTGGCGCGGAACGACGCGAGACAAGATGGCGAATGAAGGGGGAGAGGAGTAGAGACCGAGGACGACAGATGGCGCCACGCGATTAGAAAAATAAAATTTCACACGCGTATTTATCGAAATCAGGGACAATAATCGGATCTTATATTTAAGATCCGTCTTAAGTACAATTTTAAGATGTCATGAACTAATCAGAGCTGTAGTTAATATTTCAATTAGTATTTCAAGACATTAAATAAGAACCGATTATTAAAATTCCGATTACTAAATATTCAGACAATTATATGATACAAATTTATAAATAGACTTATGAAAATAAATTTAATTAAATAAAAGAAAGAGAAATTCTATATTTGATCAAAGTAGATCTTAATGCTTAAATGTTTGTGTAAATTTATGTACATATTTGATTCTATAAATCGCTCGCCAAAATTTTTTTCGATCTTAAAACGCAATCAAGAGTATAGAACCAGAGTAATATAATATCACTTATTAAATTGATAAGCAATTTAATAATTTTTGACGTTAATAAGCATCTTTGAAAAAATATTAATAATCAGATATTAATAAAAATCTTAAATTTGCGAATAATTTATTACGAAAAATATTGATGTTCAAAATTATAGAAAGAGGCAAGGGAGTTTATTATGATTCTTGAATTGAGGTGAAAATTACGAAAAACGATCAAATTTATTAAAATATTTATAACTTCATTGGTTAACATCTTAATGAATTTGTTCATTTTTGTAATTTTCACTTCATTTAAAGAACCGTAATAAGTCTCCAGATTAAAGGAAGAAGACAACAATTCACTGGTTATTTCGAAACGCCTTTCGTGGAAAAAGTAACTGTAGGCGCGATGTAAACAAAATACGAGCCGAAGCTCGAGCGGCGTTTTCCAAGAAACAAAAAAAAACTTCCCCTTTCGAACAAGCGACTCACTGACCATTAGGGTACAAAATCAAACGCAGTATGCCGCATTTCGAGAAACAAAATGGTGTAAAAACAATGAGGTCGTAAATCAATCTCTGTCTTCACGATAGAATTTATAACTTACTGGAAATTTAGAAACAATATAAAGGCTCGCTCGCGCCTTTTGAAGAAAAAAGATTAGTTGTGATGTAAAATGCATGGACTAACGCACGAGTAAGATTTGAGCATCGCTTTCAAGATTTTCGTTTTGATAAGGCTGAAACAAAAAGCCAATTATTTTCGGACAAGCAACGAATGATCAAAAAATCAAACAAGATATGCCGAATGTGGCGTGTTTCGAGGGATAAATAGAAAAAAAAAACGCATGATCGCAGATCATAAATTCATCACTGTCTCCATGACAGGAGGTTTGTTCTTTTTATCTGAATTTTTTGCACAGTTCACTCTCTCTTTTCTCTTTTTCTCTCCAACGTGAAGAGAAAAAGAGGAAAAATGAACCGTGCAAGAAGTTCAGCTGAAAAGAACAGGTCTAGAAATGAAATACCGATTTAAGAGATGATATGAGACAATCCAGATAACACAAAGGAACTCAAGGAGAACAAGAAAATAATATCAAATGACGTCATATCAATAAATTTATCATTTATTGTCATTTTTTTTAGTCATGATAAAAATTTCGATCTCAGAATGACTACATAAAGTTAGATCATCCAAGATCGAGATTATCATGACTAAAAAAATGACATACAAATTCATCGATGTCAAATTGATGTCAAAACGGAGTCTTGTATAATATTACGCATAATTGAAAAAATATGAACTAATCAAAGTTTTTCATTTTTTTTCTTTTCATGAAATAAAAGATTAATTAGATGAGTTTCTCATGCTTTGTGCATAATGTGTTATGCAAAGGTCTCTGTGTTCCGGTCTAAAGTCCAAAATCGAAACAAGACTTTAAGTCGTCTTATGATTCGATTTTGGAGTTTGGACTTTAGATCGGATTTTGTCTGGGGAATAGATCGCCGATTATTCATACAAGTTCTGAGAAAAATAAATTAGCTGCGACAAAACAAAACAGAAGATTCGAGTCATTAACTTTTTCAATCTAATTTTAATAGAAGCATGTTAAAAATATGTTTTTAATTTAATTTAAAAGCACCTTAATAAGTAATTTACACTAGAAACAATTAACTTTTTTCGAAATTTTTTTTTAAATTTGACTATTTTTTCCCATTATTATATGTATACTTAATCTTAAAAGAGATAATATTTGATTGAGAGATAATATTTGATTTTGATGATTTTCCCTCCTAAAATATGCAGCAATAAAGCACAAATAAAATAATATGTGTCTCTTATTTTCGTCTACAATCGTCATATCAGTTTCATCAAACTTAGAGTGGGACATTTGATTTCTTTCTCTTGTCGATAAAACTAAATTAGTTTCAACGAATATTATCTTCAAATTTGATGTACATTGCAGCGTATCTTTATTTTTTGCGTAGGATCTAAAAAAGTTAAGTAAAATCAGAAAGATATATCTAATCAGATTCTATGATTGATTCAAATCTATTGAGATTTTTGTTGAATTTGCAAATCTAATGTATTGTGTTTATGCGAAATAGTTAATGAAGTTCTTGGAAGATGCAACAAAATCAAACTTTTAATCAGAATATCAAGCAAATTAATAAAAAAGACATATTCGAAATAATAAAATTATTATTTTACCATTTTATGCTTACCATTTTCATTCTACTGGAGATTGACCACTTTGTAATCAAAAATTCAAACTATCCTGCCGAAAATCGATAAAAATTGAAATCTTCTCATAATGCTCTCTCTAAAAAAAGAAAAAAGTTATCAGATTTGACCTTCCTGTCAAAAACATTTTTCTAAAAACTGGAAGAAAATTGATGTGCGCATTTAAAAAAAGATCATCAAAAGCGTTTTTGTGAGCGTTTTCCGCGTGCCCGATAGCCATAGTCAAAAGCCAAAGTCTCTATGAAAATACTGTAATACTTGTAAATACTGGAGAAATAACAACCGTAATTATGCACATCATACACACAAAAGATATTATGCGCTTCAGATTTAGCAAATTATCTTCTTTCAATTTATATATATATATATATATATATATTTTATTTTTAGGTTTTGATATTTTCTACGATTAATATGTGTTAATTATAAGCTCAAGTTATTATAGATATTTTTATCACTGGCTAAAGCAAAAATCATGAAAAATCATAAGACAATACGTAAGCAACAAAAACTAAATTTATGTTTATGTTTTATTCACAATTATGCTGCAGTGGTTATGTCAACTTAATAGACATGCATATTAGATATAAAACAGACTACGATTGAAGTTCACAAGTTTTACATATATTCTTGATTTTAAAAAAATTAGAAATTTTGTTAACACGATTTGAAAAATCTTGAGATTAATTAGATACGAATAGAAAACTAGTTTATCAAAAATCTGAAACATTATACATATACTTTGCAAACAGAAATAATCGCGCTACACGTTGAAATATCGTCATATATTAATACAAGATTAATTATTTATTAATATGTAATATTGTTTAATATAGGTCATTTAATTGTCGCCAATCAATTTAATATTTTACTCGGTGTATGCGAAGTGCAATTATACACGTGCGATATATAATTAACGCTTCGACGATACAAATCTATCGTCACTCTACCAGCGATTGAGCAATGAAAACATTTCGAGATACATAATTATGTCAAACATCGCTTTGCTGATGAATTTTTTGTGAAACTATTTAATTTTCTTCTAATATATGTCAATACATATTTTACGACAAAATAAGTTTTCCAATTGAGCGATATTTTATATAAAGATTTCATAAATAAGATCTCATCCCGGGAAAAAATATTTTATATATAATTATATAAAATTATATATAATTATTATAATATTTTTTTCTGGGATAAATAAAGACATAATAAGATGATACGCAACATAATATTGTGATCAAGAAATGAATAAATTTTAATAATTTTTTGAACGTAATGATGACTTATCGACAGGAATCTCAAATCGTTAATGAACGGTTATGTCTGTGAATGCACTTGCAGCATCTTAAGAATATCTCGAGGAGATATATATTTCGTGTACTTTATTCAGCACTTGACGCAGATGATTTTCTTGGAACGAGAATAAAGATTACACAGAAAACTATAATTTTACTGAAATATTTATAAATTTAGCTAGAGATCTGAAAAAATAGTTATGTTGGACTATTAAAATAATTATGTAGAATGTTCAAACTAATTGTTTGAATATTTTTATATTGTCATTCTTCTGTAGTTTCCTACATAATTATTTTGGTCATTCAGCAAAATTATTTCAAGACCGACACAACACATGTGTCCAAAATAGATTATGGAGATATCTTAAAGATATATTTATCTTTAAAGAAATATATGTAATAGCTTTAAGATATTTCTCTGATTTCGGACATTTCTGCTGTATGTCTAATTAAATTTTTTAATACTTTGCCAAAATCGTTCCAGAAGGAATGTACAAATAATCGCAAGAATATAAAATTGATAAGTATATTACATCCAACAATTGCTTATAAAACGATTCCCTACGAAACGATTGAATTATATATATTATTTATTGTTCGAATTAGAAAACTGCTCCTTTTTACATTCATTTTATTAATTTTTACTGAATCATAATAATCATAAAAAGTTGAAAGTAAAATGTGAAATGGCTGAAAGAGAAATGGCTAAATGCCAATTGGCTCGCATTGCCTATAAAATCATGGCTTTTTCATATATCTATCATTTTTAAATTACATCCATTTTTTTACATAAAATTCAAAATAAATTCGACTAATCGTTAATCATTGTATCGTTAATCATTGTATTTTATTATATCCATCAATAATTACAAATTATATATACATAATTATATACACGGAATGAAAGATTTTGTTAAAGTATTTAAAAATTTAGATACAGATCTGAAAATTATTCTATTGGGTTATCAAAGTAATTATGTAGAATGCTCAAGTTGCTTGCTATAGCATAACTTTTTATAGCATTGCTTATCATACTTTTCTATATAATTATTTTGATGGTTCAATAAAATTATTTTCAGATCTATCAAAATTTATAGATCCTTTAGCAAAATTTTTCTTTCCGTATATGACGTCAATTTCAAACTTTCGCTTATGTTATTATTTCTTAATATCGGCGTTGTTTAAATTAAAGCAACCGCGTAGTACATAATCATTAACAATATGCCGAAATGTGATAAACAAATTAATTTCGCGAATAATCCAATCATAATCTAATCATAATTAAAGAAATTCACTTTATACGTATCTGTAATTATTGCCCGACATTCTCAATCGAAATGCGACAGTCTAGCATTGGCACGAAGCTGCGAATTATCGAACGTTAAACGTATGTTATAATTTATCGTTGTCGAGAATATGTAAAAAGCATTATTATTGTTACAAGCAATAAACTATAAGAACAACGTGACTGCATTAATAGATAGATAATTTATTCTTGATATATCTTTATCTTTTTTATTATATTACTAAAGAAAAAGTATAAAATCTTCATTTTCCTCCTTCATAAAAATGAGAAAAGGTATATAAATCTGCATGTTCATTTAAAAAGTATATGCAATTCCAATCGCGTATTATTTCCTTTTGAAGCTTGCTCATTAATTTCTTTGCAGTATCTCATAAATCTCATTTATTCTTGTAAACTTGGCTGCTTTACAGAGAAGGCGCGTCGAATTTTTTCTTTGTCATTTCAGTGGGATTTTCACAAAGGCTGTATATACACATATTCCAGGGAATCACTCTCTGTCGAGTTATATGCTTCATTTGCAAGTTGCCTTTTTTTTTTCATTTTTCGACATTTTTTAATATTCATATGTGTAAATTTTCTCGCCTCGACTGCTACCTATGGGGCTTGATTATACGCCTGTGAATACTTTTCGATCGACCAACGGTAAAATCGTAATAATGGGCATACATCAACTCAAATTTAATCGTACGATATATGAATTGAATGCACATATTGTACGTTATACATAATATACATCATGCATTATACAAATTCAGTGCGCATATGATACACTATACTAATAACTACAAGAATCGTAAAATAATTATTTAATAGACGCATTGTAAAAAATGTTGCGAAAGATGTTTCAAATTTGAATTAAAGAATTGTAGCTTAACAAAAGATATAATGATTTGTTTTTTAACATATTATTAAGCAAATAAATTATATAATATATAAACTGCCTAATAAAGAAAATAAATTATAAACTGCGATTCAAAAATATTTATTTTTAATGAGATCGTAAAAAAAAAACCATTGCAGTTTAATGTAGAACGATAGTAAATAGAACAGATTTGGAAGAAGACATGAAATACGTATACAAAAAACTTCGAACGATTACAAGCATATAAAAGTGAATTGTCAAAATCAAATAACTGTAATACTCGTGCTTATGTGAAGCATCGTTATTGCGATATTATCGATGATCGGCCAAATCAAAGTTCTTTAATTATTCTTAATTAAAATATCCATTATTTGTATATTGGTCATTTATCATAAAAGTACAATATTTACAATATTATAATATTTATAATTATAATACTTATTATTTAATTATTAGTGAAAATTACTCATTACTTGTATAGTCTACATGATCAGTCGCTCGTTCATAAAAGACTTTGAATATTTAACAATTGTCAATTATAAAGGTATTTAAAAATTTAATGCTGCTAAAAATTAGTTTAATAAATTTTCTCATTGATAATTTGTCTATAAAAGTGCGTCAATTTAGGCAATTTTTTCTCTAGTAATTTTATCTCTAACAAAAATATTATTAAAATTTAATATGAGAAAATAGATAAAATAAGTGAAACAATATATATTTTGATTAAAAATAAATAAAATTCTATTTAATAAAATAGAAAATTATTTTATTAAAAAAATGTGTTTATACATTACACAATATTCTGTATCGAAAGGATTATTTGCATACAGTGCTACATAATATCAGCCAATTAAATTACATAAGCTCAGAGTTACATTGACTATGCGTATTTTTAATTGTAATATGTCGAAATCAACAAAATGAAGTACTTTATTTCGTAATTTTCGCTGGTACTTCGAAGCACATAATTCTGTCATTTCCTTCTTTCAATGCATAATGTACGGTTACTGAAATCTGTAAACAAAGTTATAACAAACATTTATGGCAACAGGTTGAAATCAAGTTACGAAAGAAACAAATTGCGCATAATTAAAAGAGAAAAATGTATTATCATTGTTAAATTATTCTTAAACCGATATCAGATTAGAGATTGAGATTGGATTGGAATTTGACCAATTGTAATAAAATTACTTAACTCAATGTTGGTTTTTTTCTAATTGATTAAATTCCAATTTAATCTCAAATTAACGTTATATTATATATGTTTATTATACATATATATTTAATTATTAATAAATATGAGTCGCAATTATGAGTCTTTTTTAAATTTTAAAATTTGCAAACTTACCCTGGGATATATTGATAAAATAGGGAAACTGTTTTTGTATATATATTGTTTGCCTTTCTTTAAGGGACAACCGATTTTGTTACCATCAGTGTTGTAAATATTATCACAGGCATTTGTTCCATCAACTCCTATGAACGGTATGGGTAAGATGTTAATAATTCCCTGTACGTTATTAGTTAAACTTTGAATATCTCTATTAGGCACGAGTTTCATTTCTATATTGACAGTTGATCCCTGTTTTAATGGACATTCAGGTTTGTCACAGTTGGATATTTTGATTTGTTCGGTATCTTCGAATTGGAGATCTAAAATCATAAATTGTAAATCATAATTTGAATAGTGTGGGTATAATTTGTGTCTGTTGTGTCTTCACACAGCTCGATTAATTTGATTACGTAAATCATAAACACATTAATCAAATCACGATTATTTTATTCATAAAAAGCAATTTAATTTGACATTAAAATAATATTTTGCATGTTCGAAAAATATGCATATATATATATATATATATATATATATATATATATATATATATATATACTAAGTAAATAAAGTAAAGTAAAGTAAATAAATAAAGTTAAAGTTAAGTTAGTTGTTACGTTAGTAGTTAAGTTGGTTACGTTAGTTAGTAGTAGTAGTAGTTAGTTAACGTTAGT
>NW_012130089.1:1892059-1901879 GCF_000143395.1 Atta cephalotes
ATATATAAGTATATAAANATATAATAACTATATTATTATATAATAAAATTAATTATATATAATAATTAATTATTATATGTACTAATAATATAATATATATATATATATATATATATATATATATATATATATATATACATTACAGTAACAAAAATAGAGGATAAATAAGTATAAAAATTTGTGCGTTTTCATAAAGTGTGTGGTTTTCATGAGAGTTGATTGCCTTGAAATATTTGATCTTCAGCGAGATTCCCATTACTGAGAATGTAAAGTAAGAGAAAGTATAAATAGAAAATATGAAAAAACGAACGTATCGTATAGTTATTGTACGATGCCTATTTGCGCTAATAAATAATAACCGATTAATTATTAGAAATTGTTTTTAATTTATCAGACATTGATAGTAATAGTAATTTTTTATTTGAATGCTAAATCAATATCATCTCATAAAAAGCAGAAAATTACGTCACTCAATAAATCGACATTAATAATAAGTTTTCTTCAATGTCATAAGAAAAAAATATAAGTTTATTCAGATTGAAAATGATAACACGTTTTTTCATGATTATGATTGATCCGTAATGATCCTGAAGGTTATTGCTGAAATAACTAGACAACCAGTCAGAAAGAAATCCTAGACAATAAGATAATTGTAAATTGTACTTATGCAAACATGACTGTGTGATTTTAATTTTTCTTATGCATTCTTAAAAATAATCCTTTTGTGAATGTATTTTTTAAATCATATACATTTATTTACTTTATTATTTTTATTACAATAGTTCATTTAAGTAAATCGAACAAAAAGAAATATTTCAACTAAAAACACAATTCGATAAAAATATATTTTACTAGTGTAAATGTACATTGAAAATGCGCGAAATAAACGTGTTATCAGTATGCATAATTGTCACATTTAGTGTCAATATCACAATATCTTTATTCTAACTTTTTCTGAAAGAAACTACAGTTTTA
The DNA here is from genome assembly GCF_000143395.1 of Atta cephalotes. Taxonomy (NCBI): domain Eukaryota; kingdom Metazoa; phylum Arthropoda; class Insecta; order Hymenoptera; family Formicidae; genus Atta; species Atta cephalotes. Next base: position 1,893,035 of record NW_012130089.1, read on the forward strand.
ACTGTTTTTAACTACAATTTTAACGATCGATCTACGTAGTATATTTTTTCGTGTTGATTTTGTTTGTTTTACTTCAAACATACAAAGAAGAGACTTTGTTTATATACTTACATGATATTTATTTTTTATTTTAATCGGCGCAAAATTAGCAAATTTGAAATTCTAACGGTGAAACGAGTCGATAAATTAACATATAAGTTAGTATTTTGCTCATCATTTTCACCATGTATCAATTATATTTCTTGTAAGCAATTATATAAGTATTAATAAAACTAATTCGTTGTCTCATTCACATATCTCTAATAATTAGGAGTCATTAAAGGCATTATTATTTGATGATAAAAATTATAGAGAACTAATTATAATTTCTGTCACGAGCATGAGAAGCAATCTTCGATATACCATAGGTAATTATTCAATGTTTCACTTGTGTAATAATTTTAAAAATAATCTGTCAGACTGTTGAAGGACAGTTCTCCTTTAGCAATTTGCCATATGATTATGGATAATATATTTCTGTTGACAAATATTTATACAATTCTTGAAAAAAATAACAAGATAAAATGAATATGTTCAAAATATTATATAGTATACAATATATCACAAAAAGAATTTTAAATATCGAAAATATATCGCAAATCCCTCATTTATGTCAAAATATTCTAAAGTGTGTAAAGTATAAAATTTTGCCAATATATTTTATGGAAAAATTATAGCATATGTAAAATTTATTTCATCACAAATTACATATTTATTGACGTTAAGCATTGGAAAAACATTTCAACATTTAAATAAATAAAGGTGTTGTAATAAATATTTTTATTACTCAGATATGAATCAGTAGCGAAATCTAAAAATACATTTAAATATCAAATAATAACAAGATATATAAATTAGCTTGGAATGTATATACAGTATGTATATGATATGTTAACAAGATATATTATCTTTAGATATATTTCGATTTGGCTTGACAACGAATTATGACCATTCTTTTATTTTTAGAGAATAGAAATAAACCATATTTAATTTTGGTGCCATATTTAATTTTGATGGAGTTTTAAAATAAAGAATTATTTGTTCTTCTTGAAAATTTGGAATAAAAATGTTCACATATTTATAGAGTTGTATAACATTTTTAAGAATGCGAATAGAAAAATAAATCGATAAACTTTTTGACCAAATGTTTTATAATATTCTGTACAATAAAATTTTAACGCAATATAACATCGAGAAAGTTTCATAAAGATACTTAATAATATTAAATCCTCTCACGTAAAGAAAAATAGTTTTAATTTTAAAATAAGTATTTTAGATCTGTAACTTTTTCAGTGACATCAAAAGACAGTCATAGTTCTCAGTACATTAAAAGCAAGTTTGATAATTATTTCTGTAAACATTTTATATAACGCTTTATCTGAAAATTTTCTCTTGCGCATGTTTTAATGATAATATTTTTATTGATCATTTAGTCATAATACAGCAAATTTTTGTTTGTCAACTTGTCTGTATATTTACGTAACGGTGCTACGTAAATAAATAAGTCAATTTACAAAATTATAGGTAAAGCAATGAATTGTTATGTTCGTGAGAAACGATTCGTATTTTAAATGTAATTTATTAAAAAGCTGTTTTTTAATAGATTAATGTATCTTTATGGGTTAATGTATTTTTTATAATATTTATATATTTTTATTCAATAATAAACTTACCAGAATCACATTGATTAACTAACGTGGCACTGGCAAGCACAATGAGCGCCGCGAAAACGAGAATCGTTTTCCTCAGCATCTTGTACGGTGAAAGTGTGTTTCTACTTTTCCGTTCAAGAAACCTTGTCAGAGTGCTGTGGGTCTGATCAGACCCAACTCCGGCTCTCGACTGATGACTGTAACTCGAACGCGGTCACAGATGCCTATACTGTCTATATGTTGCGCTGTATATGAAACTCCTACTATGTATAGATTCATACGGCGCACGACATCCAACGTATGATGTTCGATATCCAATAGAATTTGTTTCTTGAAGACAAAAATGTTGCTCACTAGAATCGAATTATCTTATTGAATATCATATCGTCGAATGTTGCGTGAGTCCATTAGGTATCGTCATTAAGGAAGGAGAAAATAAATTATTAAATTTTAATATAATATATCAAAATTTGAAAATAATCGATCGGACTTTAACGTAAAAGAAAAATTCTAACTATAAGATTGTTAATATAATGTATTTATATTTCCACGTATATCATTTTTTTACTATTTGTATTTATGTGACAATAAAAGATTTGTTCAAATCTACTAATTAACATTAAAGAATTACTCTTCTATGTACATATAATATTTGTAGATAATAATTTGAGTTCACTCAATGTGATGTTTAATAAAGATTTATTCTGTGATGGAGATAATTATTAACTTGTAACGAGAACAACTACCACTTATAAACATAATTTTTAGTGCATTTGATACGAATAAATTATATAAAAATTTGATAAATTAATTATACCTGTTATTAACTATTTATAAACAGTTGAAAAACATTTTAACTTAAATCCGTCTGAAAAACAGTGTTGTGCAAAAGTCTGTTTTGTAAAATGTAAAATCATGTTTTATAGTCTTTGAAGCGAGGATGGTGTTAATTAAAATTACATTATATAACGAGAATATATTAGGTGTGGAAAAAAGTGGCGTTTTTTTAATGCCATCTAACGGAAAAAACGCCACGAACTTTTTCCCACACCTAATATAAAAAAGTTAAGTTTAAAATCAGAATACACGTGGTGTTGCAATTATTTAAGGGAGATTACTACATATATCGATGTTAAACAAAAACAGTGGTACATCATGTTTTGTCATTAAAAATATGGAATAATTTATAAAAAAAAATTTATAAAAAAAATAAAAAATCTAGCATATCGCTAGATTTAATAGCAAAAACATCAGATGCTACAGAATTTTTTCAAGTGTATGATATAACTAAGATACAAGAAAAACGTCGATGGCTGATTAAACAGGAAAATTTTTCTGTTTTACACGTGCATACACACACACACACACACACACACACACACACACACACATATATACACATAATTTATCTTCGTCTTCTTATTCTTGTTTTATCTGTGTGTATGTAAATCTTTGGCATAAAATTAAATTGCACTAAAAATAATGCGTGTATGATGTATATTTATGTACATTATTTTTAAAAAATTTTAATTATTATTTACAACGTGTTTTTAAGAAATCAAAGCAGCAATTTCACATATCGTAAATATTTTTAGATATTATTACTCTATGTGTACTCTAAATTTTAAATTATTATTTAATTAGAATTAATTGTCGGTTTTTGTGATTGAATGCGTGCGATAAATACTCAACAATCATAAATATGCACGCGAACATTCCACATTTTAATCGTAATTCGCAGTGACCGCTCTTCATAATATTTGATATCTCCTCCTTTTTTCTGATTTCGTTTACCTCAGTATAACGAAACGGAAATGAAACGGACCACCATGGTCACAAGAACAAAGCACCGGAAATTAAGAATCTTTGTCCACCATTTCGTCCCTTTCCTTCTCCCTCTTTCTCTCTCTTTCTCTACGGCTGGATGAGTCTCCTTATTTTCAATGGTAAACGAAGATTTCGATTAACTTCCGTAAACCGTATACTTTTGAAATTACTGTCACGTTAGTATCATATCGACAATGTATCTCGAAATCACACAGGCACAGCTGAAACGGGAGAATCCGACATCTGACATAAAATCACACGAGCTCGCTCGCTACTCTTTGTTTGATAATTACAACGAACAATAATAATGGCCGCTTTTCTTTCTGTTTTTCTAGAGTGTATATACAATACATATATGACATTAAGATGATATAAAGATGATGATATAAGAAAGATAATAATATAAAGATAATAATTACAATCGGAATTTTCAGATTAAGATTCTGTCGAAGTGCTCAATTTATGCTTGTGATTTTACATTAAAGACACATGAACTTTATAATATTATTTATTTATAATGAATCTGAATTTATAATGTTTTTATTCTTGGAAAATTTAGCCCAACAAAAAATAATAATATTAAATATTCAATCTGGTCTCAAGGTTGCGGTTTGGTGACTAATGAAAAGTTTTTAAAACAGTAAAACGGCTCTTTTATATGTCAGACAAACCAATAAAATGATCCGTAATGTTATTTTGTATAGAATATATATATTATACTTTCTGCGAAATGGAAGTATAATATGGAAATAATATGGAAGCGTTCGATGTGCGGTGTTACTGCGAATTATATTGTCAAGCTGATAGATTGATCAGAGTGAGTCAGGACAGTTATGAAACTTCTCTAAAATTATTCCTGTGTGACGAAAACCATTTTTGTCTCTTTTATATTGATCAAAAGTCTATTAAATATGTAGTTTTTATTTTCTATTAATCTTTAACTGTGATTTGTTTTATTTCGAAAGTAGATTGTACCAGAAGGTTGAATAGTTTAAAACAGATGATTTAGTTCAAAGGATTCCATATGTAGAACAAATCATTTTGATTGTAAAAAGATAATTGCAATAATTGTCTGAAATAATTATTTCGCGGCAAATAAAAAACTTGGCTTGTTTAAATTAGCTTTGATGATGTAAATACGGAAGAAATACATTCCAGCATTAATACGGAACATATACAACGAAGGTCAGGTACTAACGGAAGAAATTGAATTTTAAATTCCAGACGTACAGCGAGTGCATTGATTGAAGTAGAAATCCAAAGAGAATACTAATTGTTATAGCGGTAGTAACCTTGAAGAAAGAGTTCCTGTTGATTCTTTTGATTTGAATTGTAGATTGCCACACAAATTGTTTTAGAAATTAATTTTATTTGAGAACTCTAAATACCGGAAATTATAAATAATTTTTTATTTTTCTGTGATAAAAATTACATTTAAAATTAACATTAAATTGAATATTCAATTAAACTTATTCAGATTATAATCAGATGTTCATTCAAAAATGTTGAAATTTACTCTGATAAATGAAAATGTATCTCATTCGCATAATTTTATTTGTTTATTTCACTGAATTATTTATTGATTTTTAGAAAACCGTGAACTTTGTAAATATATTGTCAGAAAATGCATAATTCTGTTGCGTAATTAATGACTGTAAATATCAACTTGCTGGTTTGATAATTTGAAAATTAGTACTGAATTTTATACATAAACAAAGTTTTGTTTATTATATTACAAAATTTGTTTCGATTGCAAAATAGTAATAATGTCCTGCACTGTAAAATTTCAAGAATGACAAATATCATGCACATATACATCAGCATGATTATGGAAATGTAGATTATTGAAAAACGTAACCTGAAGAAGTATAATAATTTGATCATAATGTCAGTATTACACAACAACTTCCACTTGATTATTTTTTACGAATATAATTATGCCTAATTTTAATTATTATATAATAACATGAAATGAATAACATGAAATTTATGTAAATTCTATTAAAACAAATTTACATTAATTATATATAACAACAACTTAATAACAAATAATTAAGTTCTTTTTACGTTATTCTTTTCAACAATATGTGGGAGTATATTGCATTCGTATAATGTATTATCTTAACTGTCTTCAGTTTTTTAATGCGGTCTTAATTTCAGAAGAAAAATTCATTATTTATCTACATACATCATAATTGATTTTTTTTTATTTTAATAAAATATTTTATTATTATTTTATATTATATAGTTGCATGATTTTCACATTGCTTATGCAGCAAAATTGTCGTGTCTACATTATCAAGAATAGAATCCTACGTTATCAATTATGGGTATATTATCTTTCATTTAAATAAAAAAACATATAGTTTACATCTAAAAATAAATTTAATTTGTAAACACTAAACACAAACTAAAGACATTTTTATTTTCATATATTTGAATGTGTGAAACATTATGAAATATGTACAGAGATGTGATAATTGATGAAATATAATAAAATAAATATTACTTATACGCAATTACAATTTTTAAGTATTTACAGCCAAGTAGGAATCATATTGATTTCAAATATATTTTGAATCGACACATATTTGAATTAGCACATATGCCAATGATTTTGATTTGAAATATATAAATTGTCTCTTAAATTTAAGAGTAAAAATTTTTTTTACATAATTTTTATCTACATAATAATTATCTAATCACATATAATTCGCTTGCGGATAATTCCGTAATTTGTAAAATACTTTATTCTTGCATTCTTGTATAAATAGGATGTGATAAGACAAACATTCCACGTCATGTAGAGAGCATTTGTCAGGAACCGTATGCCTAAATTACAATCAAAAATTATTGCAGTTTAAGAAAAATTACGATAGCGCAAAGAAAAAATCGATGTTCCATCTTTGATTATAAAATTATCCGCGTGAATTCGATATAATAATTATTATAGTCCTGCTGTAGTTCCTTGTCGACGATAATCCGAGTTTGCTGTTATGAATCCATTTTCCTTCGATACACCCGTAATAGCGCTACCAATTCCGCTAAAAGTGGTGGAGTTGTGTCCGATTTTTTTCAAATAATCTAACGTGACTGGACAAAAATCTTTCTCATTCTGGATATTCATCGGCAGCAACTGCAATTATTCAATAGTTTTCTTAAAGATCATTAATAAATATAATAACTCAACAGTGTATTCCATTTAATGGTTTATTTAGCGTTTGATAAATGAAGCTTATTCATTTGTCTTATTGTTAATATTATTTCTTATATAATAAAAGCTAAGAAATAATTTTTTCAAGGAAAAATATACCGAAGTATTTAAATAATTTGTGTAAATTATAATTGATTATACAAGAAAAATTTTTTAGTAAATGCGAATTAAAAAATTATCTAAATTTTTAATTTATCTTTTATCTTTAATTAATTAAATCATAATTTTAAAAATATATTTTAATAATAATTTTACTAAAATCATCCTTTATTAATAATTTCTTTTAAAATCTTTCTTATTTTTTGTTTTAAATGATTTTAATTATAAAATATCAAATTTAATAATTTCTTGGAATTTTATTAAATAATAATTTTAAAGATAGATTTAATAATAATCCCTTAAACTGTCATTACGAATTAAAATTCGAATTGAGATTGTAATACACTATACAATAAGAATTTGATTTTCAATTATAGAATTATTTTCTCAAATTCAAATGGTCATACTTACTTGATGATGAAGCCTGCGCGCATCAATCGCTTCCTTTATATCGTAATCATACCAGAGATTCAAGAGCATCCCAATCGCTACGCCACTCGTGATTTTCGTGCCACCCGCTGCACCAATCACTAATCTCACATCGCCCTTGTGATCTACCTAAAAGAGATCGAATCATATGAGCGATTGAATCATATGAACTTGAATTAGCCGTCTAAGACTAATCTCGTACATCAGTTCCTTTAAGATTATTTTAATGCAAAAGCGTTTAAAGATCCAGATTTTTATACAACCATACCGAATTACATAACAAACATTGTGATAGACTTAAAAGAAGTCGCATAATTATATTAAATAAACTTGAACTTAGTTATCCAAAACTGGTACATCTCACTCAGTCCCTTTAAGATTATTTTGAAAAAGCATTTAAAAAGATTTTTACACAGATAGGTATATCGAATTGCATGAGAAATACCATTGTGGCGAGGTCTCACGCAGCGCAGAGAATCGCTTCGGACGATCGCGTGACGATTGCGAATTGCAATTACATCATTGAGCTGAGCGATTCTCGGAATCGATGGTTATCCAACGATAGTTAATTGCAAACTCGTTGTAGTCGTTTCATTAGACGCGTTTTCCAAGCGTTCACGAGACGCGCCCCAAACGCGCGACTGTTTTGTTACATGTTATTCATCGAATTTCAAGCTCCCGAGCGAATTTGTCGACGGTCACGTTCGCGGTAAAATGGCTTACCACTATAGACGGGCACATCGAACTCAACGGTCGTTTACCAGGCCGAATAAAATTCGCCGGTGACGGCGGTAGCCCGAAGCCATTGGTGATGTTAGGTGAGCTGAAGTCGTCCATCTCGTCGTTAAATATTATACCGGTGGACTCTGAGCGTATCATCGCGCCAAACCTGTTAAATAAAGATGCTTACAAAGAACACGAAAAATCCTACGCATTATACATCGCGGGATTTTTATCGGGATCCGTGTTCGCCGAGCACGCGTTGAATCGTTCCATTTTTAAAAGATATATATAAACCGCGCTTTCAAGAACGAAGAACGTCGAACATATCTTCAGAAGCGAAGCGATTCAATTCGTTTTCTTTTTCTCGTTTTTAACGGGTTGATATACGAGCAGAGTATCATAGTAAAAGTTATAATAAAGTTTTTGTTAGTCTGTGTGTGAAACGAACCGGTATCGTGAAAAGGAAAGTTTGATATTTTTATTCTAAAATATTATGTATGTACTGAGAAAAAAATACTTAAAAATTTATTTATAAAACATATATATAGTTTTTTTCATTGAAATAAATTCTTGTTTCAGTACGAGATAAAATTTTATTTCTGGCAAATAAACTACTTACTTTATTTTTGTTAAGGAAATATATTTCACAGAAGTGTATATTTTGTCATCACAGTTAAAATTTTTTTATAACCAATAAATATTGAAGAAAACATCATAATATTTGCTTGCGAATTTGATTTTGATTTTTTCTCGATGTATTTGACACTTTATAAATGGATCGTTGTATTTATTTGAATATATTACAGTATAATTTATAGTACAATATAATTTAAAACAGCCAAATTCTCTCCCTCTCTCTCTC
>NW_012130089.1:1903262-1905825 GCF_000143395.1 Atta cephalotes
CTCTCTCTCTCTCTCTCTCTCTCTCTCTCTCTCTCTCTCTCTCTCTCTCTCTCTCTTCTTCTCTCTCTCTCTTCTTCTTCTTCTTCTTCTTCTTCTTCTTTGTGGTTAATTTACATACTTATTATCGATGTCAGCATGAGAAAACTTGTCTTTATTAATGGAAGAGATTTTTTAATGCATTAATAATGTTCGAGATGCTTTAACTTTTAAATAAGCGTAACATTTTCTATTAATATTTCTATCAATATAGATGTATAATTATCATTCATTTAAAGACCTTGTAAAATGAATTAAACAGAATTGTTATCGTTTATCATTTACATAAAAATTTTTCAGAGCGTCAGCTGACTATGACTATGATTCTTTTTAAATAAACTTTATATATAACATTACAACATATCATATGTAATTCAAGATACATTATCAAGAAATTATGTTAAAATGTTGCTCATTATGTATACATGGTCTTACCTATGCCGTTGACAAATTCAGGATCCCCCAACTCTGTTCTTCTTGCGTAAGCCCACTTAAAGGTCTCCACTATACGTTGCCACATTATGTTCTCATCGCGAACCGGTAGCAAGCGATGAAGGACATTCATCATAAACGTTAGAATTGCGCCTGAACCTGGCGGCGGAGCACTGTAAATTGTCAGGTTCCCCATTTTCAATGCGACCGGCTTTCTCCATACGACTCTACAAAGTAGTCTTGCATTATCAATGTGCTATGACTTTTACACCCACAAAGTAACCCAATTTTTTTAGTTAAATAACATTTTGCTATTTTTAACTTCAATATGTGCAACAAAAAAAAACTAAATTTTAATAAATATTTGTTTGAATAGTTCTAAGTAAAGTATTTACTAATTGTAAATATATATTTATTTGATACAAAAAAAATTAATTTGATTTAATCATTATACTTGTTTTACAGAGAAAATATTTATTCTAAATAAATGTTTATTTAGTACTGTTCAAAGAAATTATGTATTAAGATTTAATAATTTTTTTTTCAGTATGTCAGAATGTAAATTAATCTATTTCTGTTTTTAATTTAGAAGTAAGTAGTTCATATTAATGCACTAAATAAATTAAATTTAAGTTAAATTTAATATATTTTCTTGGATTAAATAATTTATCTTTATTATTTTAATTAAATTGATGAAATTAACGAAATTGGAAAGAAATAATGATGACCTATAAAAATAATCAAAAATAATTCAAATTGGGTATAATTTAATTAATATTATGAATTTAACACTATTCTCAATAATACGTTTTCTCGTAGTATTGTCCTAATTCGATAATATTTGTTACATTTATATATCTCATTTCTATCATTTATTGTACACAATCAACTTATAAAAACAAAAAACTTATAATAAAGCAATCAAGAAAAGAATACAACTTAATGTTTACTTTAATATAAGTAGTTTTGTTAAGTCATTACGAAATCAATATTTAATCTGCTCTTACATTGTTATCGGCCTTAAATTAATTGATTGTAAATAATGATATTTAATATTATCAACAATTTATATTTATTCATACTTAATTATTTTGTATATTAAAATATTAAATATTAAATATTATTGTATAAAAAATATTAAAATATTAAAAAGAGATATAATAATAGCACAACTTTTCAGTTGATATTCTGATTAATTTCTTTAATGTATATAAAAAATAAAATTTTCATTATAAGTTTTTTCAATAAGTTTTTCATTAATATTATCGTTGCAGTAAATCAGCGTCGTTTTTATCTATTGTGAACCACATTCTTTTTTTTTTACGCTCTCTTGTAAAATTTTAAATAACTGCGTAATAAAGATAAGTTTATAATCCTTTATCTAAATTTTCCCAAATAGCAAGTTTCGCACTTCACAAACATTCATAATATTTCAAAACACAAAAATGAAAAAATATAGTATACTATACCTATACGTTTGAAAATCTTGTTTCGTGATTATTCCTTTAAACTTAGTTATCTCGTCGATTAATTTGTCAGTGATACTGCCATTATAAAACACGGAGGGACCCTCTTCTGCTATAAGCTTCAAGGTCTTCGCTAATTTCGGTCTCTTTATTCGATCTCCTGCCTGTAAATATTTCTCTATTTAATTCATAGTTCTACTGAACAAGACATTCGCGCCTGACAAAGTGAGAAATTAAAAAATGATAAAGGAAACTTCGAAAATCAAGATGCTACTCACGATCCACGTTCTATTAGTGTCAGGATTTATAAGTATTTCAGCTAAACTGCTCTCGTTTTTTATCATAGGCTCCTTCTCGACCAGATATTCGGCAAGATAATCATTGACGAGCGATCCAATTTTGCACAATTTAATTGTAGGCTCAAATAATTCAGACCACGGTACCCTTCCGTATTTTTGATGCGCTTCCCAATAGCCCTTAAGCTCACCCGGGACAGCAATTGCGAGTCCACCTGTTCGATAACACATAGATTACGCTTGTTACTCAGATGACTATTATTATTATGCACACACACACACACACACACACACACACACACACACACACACACACACACACACACACAACAA
>NW_012130089.1:1907797-1910856 GCF_000143395.1 Atta cephalotes
CACACACACACACACACACACACACACACACACACACACACACACACACACACACACACAAACGAAATAGAGCATTTTATAATTAAACGTTACGTTGCATCCAGTAATGATTATAGATACAACTTCTAAGCAATTTTGACGTAAATGTATAAGTATCTGTCAGTAAGTTTTGCAAAAAAATCCTACCATACATGGATAAATGAGCATTGCCATTGAACATATCCTCTGTTGCATTCATCGGGGCGGTCTCTCTCGCATCTAGGAAAATCGCCGTTTTGTTGTTTGCGTCCCATATCGTCATAAAAAATCCGCCGCCTAGTCCCATGCTTTAAATCAAATATAAAAATATACAGCTCACTATACGTCTTGTTCACAAAATTAGGTGTTCATCATGATAAGCAAATCTTATCATATCATTCTTCATATCAAAAAAAGAAGAGATAAAATTGCAATAAGTACCTGTGCAAAGACGCGACACCTTCGCAAAGAAGTGCTGCTATTGCTGCATCTACTGCTGAACCGTTTTTAGATAAGATATCCGCACCGATTTTTGAACATTCCTGACCATTCGTTGTCACGGCGCCCTATTAAATAAATATAAATATTTCAATAATTGTAAAAAAAAACTTTTGGAATGTATTATCACATATTGTTCTTTTTATATGTAAAACAAAGTGAATGTTAAAACAAAGCGAAATAATAAGTAAAATAAAGCAGTTATTGAAAAATAACAAATTTAATAAAAATACATTCTCAAAGCAAATACGCACATAGCATTATTTACTGTCGTTTAATATTAAATTAAATTTTTATTAATTAATTTCCTAGCTGTTATTACATGCTGATAGCACGAGAAGTATTTTGGAAATAATTACCTTCTTTCTTTGGAACACTATAATTATATTTTAATTAAATGAATAACTTCTCCAGAATACGTTTCAGTAAATGAGTAAATCAAATGTTGGTATTTTTATTACGGTTTAATTAAATCAATCTTTTTTTTATACTCATCGATTAATAGGTATTACCTTCGCATACCGACCCAGTTCAGAAGAACTGACGAACTTTGAACCACACTTAACATCTGAATTGACCGTGAAGATTACAATTAATATCACGAAAATGGCCACAAGTACGACGATCATCAGGCCGAATGCAATCAGCTTTTTTCTCCCTCTGTACAAACCATGTAAAAATAAATAAATAGATTAAAAAATAGATTTTACTGTGTGTCCTTTTAGTGATATATTGACAATAAATCTAATTTATCGTATGAAAATTCGTGATCGAATACCATTACACGATCATAACATAATCTTTAATTTTAAACATTACATATTTAATTTTCGTAACATTTTACATTTTAGTTTTTATTCGAAATTAGCTTATAATATGTAGACATTTTATTTTTATTATTTCTATTATATATTTTGATTTTACGTTATGTGTAAATTAAAATTTAAAATTCGGTTATGCAATTAAAAACTATTACAAAAATTTAAAAAAATTCAAGTTAAATGCACATTATATAATATGCATATAATTGTTTTTCTATAGAAAGTATAGAAGTTGATGATTTGGATGCATGCCTAATTAGTATGTGAAAGAAGCCGAATAGCGATCATAAAATAATAGTGATGCTTCTATTCGGTTACAATCTCTGGTTGCTTTACACTCTAATTAATGGTTTACCATGACCGCGTTCGCACCTGTGTCACTACTGTAAAGGTTTATCAGTTGCAACAAAGTACAATCATAATATCATGATTACATTTTACGTGAAATCATTTTATGCTATTTAAAATGATATAAATTAAAATATATAAATAATTATATAATATATATAAAATTTGAATGATGCATGTTCGTATAAAAATGTTGTGCAGTTAAACGAGGTATAATAACCATTTATAAAGTAATAAAGCTTATAAGATTATAAAGATTATAAATTATAAGATTATAAAATAATAAAATAATAATTCCTTTGTAAACACTCCATAAACAATGTTTATGATTGTGTGTATAAGATAAGAATCGTAATTTAAAAATTTGTATAATTAAAGATAGATATGTATCGCTTAATAGATATCAACATTATCAACGCAATCATCGTTTTACTATCATCTTTATTGTCGTAGTTGATTCAAGAACGTGGTCCAGTTATCATCATGCAATCACAGATTTACACACGTAGAAGACATTTACTATGCAATTCCTTGAGATTGCGTAACGCATGTATATATCATTCAATACAGTCATGCGTCGTATGGACTTAACATCGAGTCATTACAGACAATAATTTTAATTTATCAATTTCAAGATGATACGAGATATAACTCTACAATTATTAAGAAATAAACAGAATTGTTTCGTAAGTACTTAAGTACACACAGACTTAATTAAACATATTACATGTCTGTAAATATTTAATTATCGTACACTTTACCGTCCATTAATTCCATTCTAAACATATAATAAAAATAAAATTAGAAAGGATTAATGTAATAGATACGTCGCGTGTAAATAAAGCGAAAAAATAATTTTTTGCTTTATTAATCAGGAAATAAAGACAGATTAATTAAATATTTAAAAATTGGACAAACATTCTTTTAGACGACATTTGATAATGTCGATTGAAATAAATCAACTGCCTCAGGAAACTTTTTTTTAAATATTATCACAATTTACAAAAATATTTCACAATAATATCGATAAAGAAATAATGTATTGATCACAATGTATTGACAGATTTTCATATTTGAAAAATATATTGCACACATTTCTTCACAACTCAAACATCCTTATACTTTTGCAACTTTAAATTAAATAATAACTATTTAACTACAAATGTGTTTAGCTAATTACATGTGTTTAATTTATGGATGTGAACATTAAAAATTGCACAACAGTGTAATTTGCAAGCATATTTCATTTTTTGTATACTTTAAATTAAAATGTGAATAAATGATGAATTATTATATTATAGTATGTGTGTGTGTGTGTGTGTGTGTGTGTGTGTGTGTGTGTGTGTGTGTGTGTGTGTGTGTGTGTGTGTGTGT
>NW_012130089.1:1914096-1918957 GCF_000143395.1 Atta cephalotes
CCCTCCCTCCCCCTCTCACCCCTCCTTCCCCCTCTCTCTCTTTCAGATTTATTTCATTTTTTTCTATCTAAAAATGCGAACAATAAATGCATTTACGCGCACACGATAATTACGATTCTAGATGCAATTGCAGCACACGGTATTAGTTGCACGTGATTACGCCACATCGTTACTCGCTCGAGTATCAAGCAAAATTCCATCCCTTACAACACACAATGTCTTGATGAAAATTTCTATATAGAAAATTATCAATTCCTATATTTTGTCTGACTTTTTTTATGTGACATGACAACAGTTGTATTTAATCTGTTAATTGCTTAAGAAAATAAAATTATCGATTATTCAAAATTAAATTTACTTTTTAGAGACATTTTATAACAATTTCTTGTTTTAAGAAAATTGTATTTCCACCATTACATTATTTATATTAAAAGATAATAAATATATACACAATAAGTTACAAAAATAATACATTTTTTATTTTATAGATCCTGATATGTATTTAATTATTTCTAATTATATCTAAATATTTGACCTTCAATATTTTATTTGTTTATTTATTTCTGATATATATATGTATAAATTTACATAAAATATAATAATTCAGCAAATAAGTATGACACACATACAGTGGATTACGTTAAAAAATTACACTCGACAAGCACGTTCTCGCAAATCACAAGTTTCTGCAACTCACATTTGCACTGTTTAAGCATCACAAATTTTGCAAATTACAGAAATAAAATGTTTCACAATGTCAATTATTGCGTACAAGGACAGTAACTATGTTTTCACATATGTTGAATTCGCATTAATTTTTTATCTCGAACAGACGTGTTTAGTGAGATAGTCAGTAGAAAAAAAATTATGCAAAAATTGTCAACACAGGCATTTTTACCTGCTGCCCCCACACCTTCGCGGAGCGATAAAAAAAGAAAATATACCGACCCAATCATGTTGTACAGGCGAACGTAACTCAGCGAGCATGACAGAGCGGCCAGCCTTGACTAAACGTTTCTCTAAGCCGATCGTTTCTCTTATAAGAGCAACGATTTCGTTTCTATCTATTCATCCCCACTCATTCGTGCGGAAGTCAAAACGAAAGAGCGTCTGATTATTGTCTTTTTTTCAGGTTAATATTTTTCATTCTCATTTTAAAGAAACTATTGCAGACAATTATATTATTTGAATTTTACAATTTTATCGAAAATTATTATGATTAACTTAAAAACGGAATATGATGTCTGCAATTAAGAAAAAAGACACTGTGACGAGTTTAAAAAATCGAATTTTTATATTTTTATAATGCTTAGAGTTTTAAAAATATGTCTCTAAAATATTCATTGAAATTCGCAACAAAATTATAATAAATATGTGATTTTCCCTTAAGCATGTGTGAGAAATCTTGTAAAAAATGTATGTCAAATGCATCTGTTCCATATTATTTTCCATATTATAAATATAATAAATTACATAATAATATGATGACAATGTAGATAAATGTTAGGATTATATATATATATATATATATATACATACGTTAGATTCATGTGTAATATTATATATCTAGGTCAATTTTACAATTTATTATTCTAACATGTGAGCATTAATTTATTTTACTCGAATAAAAGTTGCATAATAAATACAAAAATTATTAAACAGGATAAAAAAATCTCCATTTCAGTATGCGACAAATTACGAATCAAAATTTTTTCTATTGGACTTTCTATTAGTTTGATGATAATAGCATTAGATTTTTTATACATTGAAATATTTACGTTCACTTAGAATCTGCATCTGGACATTCCCCCGGATGAAAATAATTAAGAGATATCGATTAGATAAAGATAATGTCACAATTAAATTAAATTCAAGGAAGTATAGACTCAGGAACAAGGAATCATAATTAAATCATAATAATATCATCGTGATATTTGATACTTAAAAATTAATTCATAAGTGATGAATGAAGTCATGATGATGTTCTCATGATATTATAATAACTTCTATGTTCTACTTGAAGAAACTCTAATTATTCCAAGTATTCCAGGTATTCAAATAATCTCTTTCAAAACAATTTTTTTTAATTGCGCACAATCGTATTTGTATGATTGCAAATATCATACAATATAAGTTATATAATATTATTCTAGAAATAACTTATGTCATACAATAATAAATAATATCTTTAATAAAATTATATCTAACGCAATGAAATGTAAAATTAAAAAATTACGAATTTAAAAAGTTGTAATATAATTTAAAATAAAATAATAGTGCGTGTACCAAAAATTGAGTTACCATTGAGATCGATATTTCCATAGTACATCTAACGCTAAATGCATGTGTTTCTTATACATATATATTATGCGTAACACATTCATACCCAATCTGCAAACAATATTTTTAAAATGTTTTTTAAATATTTATTTACCATTTAATTATTTATTGCAAATAAAAATTTAGAGAATTTAGATATTTATTGTTTAAATATTTATTTCACATTAGTTATTTCTTTGAAATAATAACTATAAAAAATATATATTTATTTTACGTTAATTTGATTGACATTTATTTTATATTAATTAATTAACGAGTACAGTACGTGGCTAGATGGACACTATTTTTCATAAGTTAATTGCAGATGGAATAAAAGGCACAAAGATATGAGATTTCTCACCTACTTTATAATAAAATGATACTGAAATGATATTTTGAAGGAAACCCAAAATTGAGCTCCAAAATGAAAATAAAGTATTTTAACAGTTCGCGCATCGTAAAAAAAACATTTTTTTATTGTTTACGTCCCTAAATATTTAAAAAATGTTTATTTGATATTAAAAACACATTTTGTTAAACGTTTAAAAAAAATGTTTATATAATGTTAAAATATTTTTTAATAAAAGAAGAGTTTTCATTCATTTTAACGTTTTTTTAAATGTTTTTTTAACATTGATAAAACTTTTTTAATATTTAAAAAATATTTCTTTATTGATTGGGTGTGCACAGAACATATTACATAACAGAATTTTGTCAATTCTCAAGAAATTATCCTCGCAGTTGGACAAATATTCATAGTCCGAGAGAGAGGATCTCATATTTAATATCTCATTATAAATAAGATTCAGTTCGAATCTTATTTTCTTAAATCTCATAATATTATCATCATATAATCTTAAATATGATTCTAAATATAATCTTAAATGTAATTTTAAATATTTTTTAAATATAATTTTAAATTTAATTTTATATTTATAATATAAATTATCTTAAATATGCTTTTTAAATATTTCTATACAATCACTAATTAAATCTTAAGTTAAAATTAGATTTAAAAAATATGTTAATAACAATGTGCGTTAAAGAGATTTGTTCTATTTTCGTTTTAAAGTCAAAAAATATGATAAGTCTTTTGCATGTTGCTACAATGTAAGAAAGAATAATTTGACTTCAATGAATTGCATATTGAATTTTCCGAGTGGTTAGTACTTTGAAACTAAATTATATTTATATTTTTAATATAAAATGATATTTTTATCAATATACATTACATCGCAGAGATATCGCGTAGAATATAGCGTGTCAATCATATTTCGAATATTAACTATTATAAGACCTAATATAACATGCAACAATTAGCTCATTATAGTAACATGCTTGCCATGTCACGTACGGGCTGTCAGATATAATTAACTGACTAAGTATGTGCATTTTACGTATAATATAATATATACTTATATGTGCATGTTTTGATTTTATCTAATATGTATAATTTTCTCCACTACATATAATATAGTCAATAATATTATTATTATATGAATATTTAATGTAATATTTTACTATTATGATTCACATACATAAAATGTATATCACGTATAAAATCAAGTTACTTTTTATTTTATTACAAAATTTTTAAGTTTATAAAAAGGAGTATATTATCATATATTAAAATCGAAAAAGAAAAATGAGTCGCTACAATCTTTATGATAATTTTATTTTATTTTAGTCTTCGTGATCTCAGAGTTACATCCAGATGAAATGATTGTTAAGACAATCAACGTAATCTATATCCTTGATGCAAATAAAAATCGGAGTGCGCTTATATATCTTGAAATGAGATGAAAATGACAAAAATAAGCAAAATTATTAAAATATTTATAATAATTTTTTTTATCAACGTCTAATGAAGTTGATTATTTTTGATTAATTTTCATTTCAAGATACATACACAATCAATTCACAGAACTGTCCATTGATAGAGCCTATAGGAAACGAGGAATTCTTCGCGATGTTTCATGAGGATTCGTTTCATGAGGATTCGTTTGTCCAATCCGAGACGGTACATTTCTAGGGAAATGCGTTGTCATGTTCGCGTCCGGAATGCTGAACTCCGAAACGAGTCGAATGATCGACTACTCGGAAAACGGTGGAGTCATTTTGAGTTTCCTGCAGGACGGTGAATATTTTAGACAGCCGAAACGATGTCGGCGAGATACGATAGAGCGATCACGGTTTTTTCACCAGATGGGCATCTGCTTCAGGTGGAATATGCTCAGGAAGCAGTCAAGAAAGGCTCGACGGCGGTATGTTGAACAGTTTAATTTTCCTAACCTCCCTTCCTCCTGAATTAAAGAGTCTTTCAAATACTTCATTGTTTCCTTTCGTTTATCCGTCGATTTCTAGTCTATCTGTTGTCATACACGAAGAATTTTAGTTATGATTGACCAACTTTATTCATCTACTTTGTACATGACTTTGCGAATCTTTTATTAGGTTAGGTTTTATATATATATATATATATATATTTGTGTGTGTGTGTGTGTGTGTGTGTGTGTGTGTGTGTGTGTGTGTGTGTGTGTGT
>NW_012130089.1:1919650-1922267 GCF_000143395.1 Atta cephalotes
GTACGAGGTATAATTAGTACAACTTAGTATTAACTATACATTAATTACTACAAAATACTAATTTAATTACGAAGAAATACCATAGTAAAACTAAATTAACTAATAATAATATATATATATATATATATATATATATATATAAAAATTTTTAGATGTTGGACACAGACACCATAGGTGAATATGTAACAGAAATCGAAAGAGAAAAGGAAGCAGAGGCGGAAAAGAAGAAACAGAAAAAGTGATGTCTCGTGTTCTATTATGCACTTTTACTATACTATTATTAATTAATTTTTCTTATAAAATAAATATATTGGAAAGAAATAGAGGAGGAAAACATACAAATGAAAAATGCGATAAGAAAAACTGAGACTTTTTTAATTCATACTATTTACTGTCACACAATTGTGTAAAACGTAAAAATACAAAACCATTCACTGCATGTTTTGAATTTTAAGGCTGTAGATTGATATTATATGAAGACAAAGATCACAATCTATTACAAGTTGCTTTTCAGCAATAAATAATTACATTTCATATCTATGTATATATCAGATTATCTTGTTAATGCTTTCACTTTATATGTAACTTGGTTTTTTAAGTGATAAATTATTTATTTTAATATAATACAAATATAAATTAATTGATAATACTAAATTTCAATAGATCTTTGCTATTCTAAATGCAATTTAACAAATAATACAAATAATTTAGTATATCTATTATCTTTTTTCAATGATTTGATATCAAAATATACTATTTTTATTCCGAGATGTATTCTGGTGACAGAGATCTTCCACGATGATTAAATACTTGAAAGGATGGTAGATTCCGCAGCGTCTCCCAAGATTTATTCTCCAAATCGACAACTGCCCGAATTTCTTTGAAATCGCCAGCAATGTACATAACGCCGTACATAACGATAAATAAACTGGCTATGCCTTGGATTAAAATCTATAGTAACAGCAAAACATATCCTCTTAACATGTAATGTTCTAAAATCCAGCTTGTTTGAATTCATAGAATATTTTATACAAAAATAAAACTTTTAGCTTTTTATATGAGAAGCAAATATCATGAATTATAACTTACATCAATTGGCAAAGTAGTAAACTCTTGTTCAGTGATTCGTAAATAGGAACGATCTATAACGATAAAAAACAAGTTTCGGTTATTCATTTTGATTACACTATTCATTATCATCTCAGAAATTTGATTTGACTTATATCTTATTTTACTCCAAGTACAAAATATAAACAAAAACAAACAATATAATTTCATGGTATTAAATCAGTTCTAACCTAAGAAAATAATAAACTGATAAAATAAAAGAATAATATGCAGATACTCACGTTGTGCCGCAGAATAAGCTGCATGTAATATAAACATAAATCCTACAAAAGTTATAAATTTATGTATAGCCGTAGCAGACATGATGAATATCACTGATGACGCATTGAAATTATACTTTTAATTCAACGACACAACCGAAACAACAAGAGCGATAAAGCGATCAATGATTATTACTTCACGACTACGAACATCTGATGAAGCATTCCGAAAGATGCGCAATGGACAGTGACATGCCGATAGCATTTGATTGGTCGATATACAGTAAAATGCAATGCGTTGATTGGTCAAAATTCACCCCTCCTTGTTCCATCATGCGCAATGCTTCGCAATTCTGATTCCACCATACTACCTCTAGTCAGAAATGTCAGGATGGTTCACTCCAGAAAGAAATCAGAGAATGGAGTGGAATAGAGAGGGCGTATCTCGCGCCCTATTTTTGACAAATCTCCGTTTAATAACATCTCTATATGCACAAACCGTGTATGTTGAACTATGCAGCCACAGATATTTTTAGAGGTAACACATTAACAATTGCCCAGTGAGAAATAATAATGGTCACAACATCGAATCGATATCGATCCGATTGTTATTTCTCTGGATATAGCCATTGCACGGAATATAACAAAGAAAAAAATCACGAAGGCTATGAATATGTCAAGTTTCAAGCTTAAAATATTTATAATGTATATATAATACAAATATATAATTTTTCAAATAAATAACTGAATAACAAGAAATAAAATTACTCATCTTATATACTGAATTATTTATTACTTATATACTCTTACCATCAATCTTATTATTACAATTGTAATTTGCAAACCAATAAATTTTGTACGTATTCTGAGTTGTTAATTATAATAATATAAGAGTTGAAAATATTTATTATAAACAATTCTTAAGAAACTTCTTATCGATTTATAATTAATTCACAATACTTAAATTTTAATCTTAAATTCCTTTTTCAACGAAATTATATTGAATGTAACATTTTATCAAAATTAATCTCTTACTGTCATGATTTAATTATTATTTATTGTCTTATACGTTAGATTGACAGTAATAGAATCGAATATTTAACACAGTACACAGATTAAGATTTAAATTTAAAATGATAACTTAAATTAAATGATTGTATGACAACATTATTGTTTTTCATGAAATAATACTAAAAATAATGATAAATCAATAATCAATAAATATGTAATTTATGAAAAACATATTTAATATTAAAAAGTGCCATTCTTCTTTATATCATAAAAATATT
>NW_012130089.1:1925765-1933365 GCF_000143395.1 Atta cephalotes
GTGATTGTTAAAGTCATCATGCTACAAGTTTAAATAATTATACAAGTTAAAATAATTATACTTAATATTATATAACTCTAATAATTTCATGGAATTTTTCAAGTGAAATGATTAATAAAAATAAAAATATTTTTTATTAATACATATTATACCAATTATTCACCATTGTTCACAAAGATGTAAGTCTTATATTATAATTATATATTATTAAGAATCAGATAAATTTTCTAATTCAGGTTGCTAAAAAAAAAATAATATACGTAGCTGATAATATACAAAATTTAAAGATCTTTGTCGTGAATATATAATTTGTTCCAAGATTTCTGTAAAAAACCATAAAAGTTATTTGGGCTAAAACGATTTGATATATGTAAAAGACGTATGAATTTTCGTGATTTAGGCTTAATAAACACTTACAAATTATTACGTCCAATGTATCTCACGTTCTATTTGGGAAATAAAATATTTAAACATTTAGATAAAGGAAGGTTTGCTGCACATTGTCTTGTTTTTATCATTCACTTGCTTGTTTTATTGCTGCTTTTGTAGAAAAATTTAGTACTTCATAGATTTGTAATTCCTAATTTATAACGCGGTCCTAATTTATTGCGGTTTTCTTTTTAATTTTAAATTAGTTAAGATGATGTTCTGACACGAGCCTCGAGATAACTATCATATTTGGTTATTACTTGTTGTTTTATACAATATTAAAGTGACACTAACACAAATGTGAAACAGTATAATGTAAAGGTCGATTTTAAACTAAAGATTATAACTGAAATTAAAATAATAACGCGCTCGTTACATTTATTTTTCAAAAATTCGGTTTTTTGAGACTTATAAATTGTGTTAGCCAATTTTCAAAATTTATGTAAATATAAATATAGTTAAATTTATGTTCAAGTAATAAATAGATATTTAAAAGATACATTATAAGTTACTTATTAGAATATTAAAATCTAAAAATATACATTATAGAAACTAACTTAGAAATTATAGAAACTAAAAAGAAACAAATTATATTTATTTATTAAATTATATTTATATTAATTATATTATATTTATTAAATTATATTTAATAAGGCTCTCAAAAAATAATAATATTTTAATATTAATAAACGAACAATGAGAGCATTAATACAACGAAATTTAGAGTATATATAATATATATATAGAGTATATATAATATATACAATACATATAATATATTCTCAATAATTTTACATTACGTATCTATACAAACTTCTTGAACGTTTCGGTTTCCTTCAAATCATCGTTAGCAATGCCTTTGTAATATTCACAGTCTGCAGATATTGGAATTGTTTCTAGAATGTTAGATAGAATGTTAGCTAGAAGATAGACATACTCAATTAGGAAGTAGAGGTTCATCCTTTGTCTAACATAAGAAACTATTTGCAACATTTGCGCACTATAATATTGCAAAGATTTTGTATGATAAATTATATGGCATTGTTGATGATAATTCGAAGGAAACTGAAACGTTCCAGAAGTTTGTATAGAGATGTAATGTAAAATTATTGAATATACTGTGTGTATTGCGCTCCAAGTACCGTGCTGTATTAATGTTCTCATTGCCCGCTCTTATTGCCCGTTGTTAATATTTTATTATAGAAATTATTCAATACATATACAATTGTAGCGAGACGTATTGATTTGATTGAAAACATAAATATTTACAATATATAAAAAATACTAATAAAAATATAGAGTTTATTAAATGTTCTAAAGCATTATATATGGAAATATTTTATTTCAATATATATAATAATATATAAAGTAATTTACTTAATTACTGTACATACAAATTCATTTATATTAGCATATTAAATTTCTATTTCCGAGAAAAAATGTTTTATATATATTTTTTTTATATATAGTATGTATATCATTGTACATGAAATATATTAATTTTTTATATAATTATATATAATTTTATGGAATTTTATATAATTAAATATAATTATATATGGAACATTTTTCCCGAGTTATTACGAATATTACAATAGAATCTTGTTCAATTGTATTAAAAAGCATTATATCTTCTGCACACAAAACGCGGTAAGCGCCATTTTGTGTGTAGAAGCTGTTATTTTAATAAATATATGATTATTTTATAAATTATTTTAAAGGATGATTAAATAGTACACTTGTTAAATGATTAAATATAAAATTTATATATTGAGTATACATGTATTACACTAATACATGAAATAAATTGTAATGTAGAATTGTCATAATAATGAAAATATGTGAGATCGCAATACCTAAATACTGAATCAAATATATCCAATATTTCGTTATGATTGTCAAGATTAGTACTTATCTGTTAACAATAAATAAATAAAAAACATTAAAATACCTGCATGCAAGGGAAAATTATTGCATATTATTATATATATTATGTATATATATTATATATATTATTAAACAGATTCTGTAGTGAATCATATAATTACGTGTATTGATGTATTGGAAATTTAAACGCTATCAATTCCGGTAATACAATACCGGTTCGCGTAAATCTGGATCTACAATAGGTGTTTTAAGCCTTAAGCCGTAAAAAATTGATCAATTAGTCGAATGCGAGGAGAATATTTGATTGTGATTCGTCTATTTCTTATGGCTTAAGGCTTAAAAATCTATTGTAGATCAGGACTAAAGGAGAACGGCAATGTCTTATACCATGTCTTAGCACCGAGACAGTACCGTGCGGTTATCTTTTTTTAATATTCGGTGAACAACAAGGAAAATATATATTAAAATATATAAAATAATATATTATGCGCACCATGCATGAAACAGAACGTACTTCGTGTCTCCAGATCATATATAAAACATCGCTGCATATGTTAATCTTCCTGATTTTCAAATTCCTTTGATTTTGTATACAATGCGTGATGTAATTTACAACAAGATAGACAATAGTACATTTCAAATTTTACATTGTTTTTTCTGTCATTTTGTATCGTTCTTCCAAATATTGCATTGAAGACTTTATTAATATATGTGTTTGCGTACACCTTTTTACACCATTTATCGAACCAGATTCTATTATTACAAATGATGCATATTTTCACTGTATCTAAATGTACGACTAATGTATATGGTATTGAATTTACATCGTATACTATGCTATAAAAGATACAGTTATTATTATTTTGTGTCTTATGAGATATCTTATATTTCTATATTATAGTCCGTATTCAGAATGCGTTTACAACGTAGCTAGCGAGCTAACATATATTTTACATTACGCATATTATAGAATTTCAGAAATAAAAGTGCGTTTTTATCGGTAAAAGTGCGTCCTGAATGTGAACCTATAGATTTTATTCTTCTTCAATTATTTTAATGATAGGATCTTTAATCAATTTAGAGAATAAATTTTTTCTTAAGACAAAAAATCGAAAGAAATTGCTATAGTTATAACAATTTTTTAGATTGCATGCTTTTGTAATTATAGTTTTAAATTAGAAATTTATTAAAATGTAAAATTAGCTGACGAACCTGGTTTTATGATCTTTGAATCATTAATTTTGTTCGCGCATATTTTTTTAACTCGTTTAAATTAAAAAATTCGCGACCATTAAACGAAACCAACAGTTTTGTCAAGAAAAAATATTTTGAAATCGAAAAAAATTAATAAAAATAGCGTAAATGAAAATAATAAATAAAAGTAACAGCAACAAACCTATGATTTAGCAATATATTCGATGACAATTCAATGAGACTTGGTATCACATTATATTCACCTACAGTGTAATGAAGATCGGTGGATAAAAATGGATTCATTGAAATATCTAAGGTATGTAGGCATCGATTTACAAAAAACAAGGTTGGTGGTAAATACAACAACCAGTTATATGAGACGTCCAAAATTTCAAGATTTTTAAGATTTATAATGCGTTTTGGTAAACGTTGCAACATGTTGTGAGAAATCTTTAACTCTCGTAAAGTACGTAACTTATCGATATATACTGGTAATTCTTTTAACTATAAATGACAAATGATTAATGATGATATTGGTTGATTATAAAATATTTTGTTATGCTTAATGGAATCTTTTTTTTTCAGTGATACCTTTTAATTATAAAGTGACTTACTAAATTATAACTTATATTTAGGAATATCAAACTCTTTTGGATGGCAAATTGTTCTATCCATAGCCATTTATATTGACCTCGAATTCCAAGACGATTGTATGATAGATCAAGCCATTGAATACAGGGCAGAGTACCAAAATTCTTTGGCAAATTGGTGATTTTATTGTTTGATAAATTTATATGTGTTAAATTTTGAAAGTTTGTTATTGTTAATTTTTCAAGAAAATAAGTCATAATTTTTTAAATAATAAAGGTTTTGTCAATAATATAAAATCTTTCAAAATGTTTTAGATGCCTTTTCTTGATTAATTTGTCTTGAAATTAACTTAAGAAAAACTATTTTAATTTAAATCTGAAAAAGATGTAGATATGTATATTATGTGAAAAATATTGTAATATGATTAATATATTTAAATGTATAATATGATTTAGCTCGTAAAGATTTTCAAGTAAATAATTTTTAATTTTTTATTATCATGCGTTATAATATTCTTATTTTTGATAGGATTATATCAGTCTTATTGCGACTATACTAATAAATAAATATTTTGAAGATTTTGGAATTGTTAATGATTTTAAAATGTAAAAGATATTTGTTCAATTTATTTTTTAAAAAAAGAAAAACTATGCAATTCTGTAAAGACTGTAAAAAATATATTAAATTATATATAATTAATTCATTTAAATTTAAGAAATTTAATAAATTATATATAAATAAAAACAAGAATTTATTGAAAATTATCTTATTACCTTACTCGTTTTATAATAGTATTTTTTAAAAAGAAACCCTTACTATTTTTTTTGAAAGATTTTCAGTCGATTGATATATGCTTTTCTATCTGTATCTGTGTATCAAGGAGGTCAAAATTATGATCTATCGTATTATCAATCTCGACATTACTGTCAAATCATCTTACTGTTGTTCAATCTTTAATTGTTACACCAATACTGTCTGTCAATATATTTACATAATTCTGTATCAAACTTAGCTAAGACAAAAAAAAAACATTTAAAGAACGGAAAAATATACACAAAGTGCGCAGTACATCATCTTTGCACATATTTTTCGACAAAAATTACTTTAAAATTAACAAATTGTTATTAATAAAATTGTTAAGTGATTATATAATTAACACCAATAATTGTAAGTCGTTTTTAAAAGAAAATTAGGTACATCAACAAAAATTCAGAAAAAAAGAAACGGAAACAAAACAAAATGTAGAAAATAAAACAGATTTTTATGTTTAATATTAATATTAATGTTTAATTTTTAGATTTTATTTTTACTTATATTAATTTTAATATAATTATAATTAATTATCAGTTTAATTTTATTTGTATTTGCTATATATTTTTATTTTTGTAATTACATCGAAGAAGATTCATAAATATAAATTATAATATAAAGAGTATAAACAATACCAACTGACGACGTACATTTCTCGAGCGTTGATATAAATATATTTATAGTACGAACCGGTACGAACGCATGTTACATCATGATAAAGAAAACAAGATGTACTAGAATCCCTATAGGACTCTACAGGAATAACCAATCAAATTTTAATCTCAAATTGACCCTCCTACTGCGCATCCTCGGGAATGGTACACCTTAGAATTCTTATAATCCTTATAATAGAGTTTTGACACAGCTGAAGCGATTGCTGATTGGTTTTACCATTAACAGTCAATTGACGCTATCATTAACTAGCCAATGGCAAGATAATTCTGGAAGGAAGTTCTTATTGGCTATTACTAATTAATGGTAGCTATAATTGTCGATAAAATGAATGCATTCAGCGGACTCAATAGTTAAATGAGCACTCGCTATTATTGGTGTATTCTTTTAGATTATCCAATCAGAATTTTAGATCTAGAAGAATACACCAATAACAGCAAGCGCTCACTCAAGTGTTGAGTCCGCTGAATGCGCCCAATGTTTAGAGAATCTCGCAACAAGTATAGAAGAAACTGTGTATCCCACAATACATTCTTAGAAGCCCATTAAATTAACGGATATTGAAAAATTTCTAACTTATCTCCATATTTAAAATATAACTTAATTAAATTATTGTTTTCAACTTAAGTTTAGTTTTCATATAACTCTACATTAACAAAATTAAATATCCGTAAACCAAATATCAAATGTGGACAAATGTACAGAAATGCATCACTACATTTTTTATTATCATGCATTATAATGTTAAATTTTATTTTTGATAGGATTATATCAATCTTACTGCGATTATATTAATAAATAAATATCTTGCCCTATTCCTTTTATTGTACAATAAAAGGAACAAAGAACAGAGAATACAGAATAAAAATTTCTAACTATCAGAAATTATGTATTGTGGAATACACAGTTTTTGATAGATTGAAATCTTATTCTCTATTCTCTGTTCCGTTTTTTTTTATTGTGCAGAGCCCTTAACTATTCCAATATGCCAGCGCTATTATACGCAGGAAAGTGCAGAGGCCAAAATTTGATTGGTTATTTCCAGTATTGCTATCGCCATTATGCGCAATGGTAAATTTATATTCTTATATCATGCGTCACACGTGGTACGTGATGCATTCTGTGCATTTATCCACATTTGATATTTGGTTTACGGATTATGTGATATTTAATTTTGTTAATGTGGAATTATATGAAAACTAAACTTAAGTTGAAAACGATAATTTAAATTACATTTTAAATATGGGGGTAAATTAGAAATTTTTCAATATCTATTAATTTAATGGACAATTCGTATTTAACCTAAAAAGGAAAGTGTTAATAAAGCTGTTTTTTGGACAGTCAGAATCACTTCAAATTATGCTATTTTATTCTTCTCGATGGAACTCACAACCCATTAGAATCGTTTGTTGTCCAAACAATTAGATGCTGAGAATGAGGATGACTCTTACATCGCAGATTTATATGCGATATCACGCATAGCTACAGTATGCTTCATTTCATCTTTGTTATCAATGAACCACTATCATCATACTTTCTCAAAAACTACTTGTATATTACTACTATATAATGCATAAAATATGTCAAAGTAGTTATTTTATCCTTTTGAAATCACATTGAAATCGAGTTAATCACCTTTTATTTTGACCAAGTATATAAGCAATAATGTTGCTTACATATAAAAAATTGAACAATGAAATTGTAGTTTAAAGTTGATTTGGAGAATTCAGAACATTAGAAAATGTGACACACTGTAGCTATGTTCTAAATATCTAATTCCTTGGATAACAACACAGTTTTAATAGATTGTGAGTTTCATCAAGAAGTATAAAATAGCACAGCTTGAAGTGATTCTGATGTAATCCTTAAAAAAACAATTTGACATCTTTCCTTTTATTTTCACGAATACGAAATTTAGATTTAAATTTTTTTAAGTGTATGATATATTTTTAGTGTATTTTTTATTCAAGAATATTATATAATTATTTATTATTGTGTGTGTGTGTGTATATATATA
>NW_012130089.1:1935598-1938788 GCF_000143395.1 Atta cephalotes
GTTTTGTAAAACATTAAAGAAAAATTACACGATATGCACTTTATTAATAAATTCTAATCAATTTTATATGTGGCTTTAGTGAAAAAAGATACTCTTGCTCTGCAGAAATATGAAGCTACTCTATTGAAGTATTATAAAAGTTATTTGCAGAGACTTGAAAAGATATCTAAGATTTTGAGAACAAAAAATAGGAACATGCAGTCGATAAATGAACAAGAAATGCAATTGGGCGAGACAGCTGTATCATGTATATGCGAGCTTCTCGTCGTCCATCCATATTTTAATTTCTCCGTTAATATAGCTAATTACGTTCTTCCTTTATTGGATAACAAACGGAGCAACATAAGAGAAAAAGTTGCACAATGTATTTCCCAAATATTTAATGAAGACAAACGTGGTCAGCTATCTCTCACAGTAAGCTATAATAGGAATTTTATCATTATTTTATGTTTTGATGTATTTGTAATTACAAAATTATGATATTTATCGCACTAATAAAATTTCAGATAGTTCGAAAATTAAATCAGTATATCAAGTCGAGGAAACATTCTGTACATTCTGAAGTAATATCTGTGTTATTAGCTCTTCGCATCAAAGATATTAATTTGGACAAGGAAAAGGAAGATGAAACGAAACAAAAGAAGCTCATGTCTCATAAACAAAGAATTCTCGCATTAAGCAAACGGGAGAGAAAAAAGAGCAAGAAACTAGAGCAAGTAGAAAAAGAAATGCTCGAGACGAAGGGCGAGGAAAATAAACAGGCAAAGCATAAAATCCTCACTGAAATAACGAGCATAGTATTTACTATATATTTTAGAATTCTAAAACAAGCTCCCAATAGCAAAGTATTATCTGTGTGTCTAGAAGGATTGGCCAAGTAACATAATTTATATATTACTATTTTATATCTTTTATTAATATTTTGCTACAATGTCTTATGTATTCCAGATTTGCACACTGCATCAATATCAATTTTTACCAAGATTTAGTAGGCGCCATAGATAGATTAATAGAGGAAGGTAATTTGGGACTAAGAGAGCAACTGCACTGTGTTCAATGTATATTTACAATATTATCTGGACAAGCTGCAGCATTGAATATCGATCCGTATAGGTCTATACATAATTTTTTTCTTTCCTAGTACTTTATATATTTTATAGAATAAATTATACTATTATGGATACGTATTTTTAATACGTATTTTATATATACATAAAATTACATAACATTTTTTATCGTATAGATTTTATGTGCATTTGTATAAAAATATATTGAAAGTTCATTGCGGGAGGACGCACTCGGAAACTGAAACCGTGCTGCAGACTTTGCTGCAGATTCTCATTCATCAGCGAAGGAGAATCACGCAGACCCGTACGATAGCCTTTGTAAAAAGAATAAGCACATTGGCATTACAATCGCAGCATAATGCGACGCTGGGAACTCTTGGTATTATCAAGCAAGTAATGCAGCTTGGGAAAGCGGCTCACGTTTTATTGGACACTGACTGTACCGGTGATGGTCATTATCAAGTCGAAATTGAGGAACCTGATTATTGCAATGCTCACTGTACAGCGTTGTATGAGCTTGTTGCTTTACAGGTATTACTTTAAATATATTTTTTTGTTTGAAGATAATAGAACCACAGATAATATAATTGTTCTTACAGCGTCATTATCATAGTGTAGTACGACAACTCGCTAAAAATATAGCGTATACTACACCTACGAGCGGTGAAGGCAGTTTGACTGCCGAAATTGCGAAGTTGTAAGTACCGATTTTCTCTAATAATTATGATAAATTTATCAAATATATTTATCATATATATCATTATTAATCATTAGTGTATATCATTAGTGTATATCATTATTAAATATCATTATTAAATATGAGGTCTGTTCTTTTTAGCTAAAAATTCTTCTTGCATGGCTTATTTTTTCTTTTCACATTGGAAAAAAAGAAAAGATGAATTATATAGAAAAGTTTGTCTAAAAAGACTAGACTTATAAATAGTTGTGTTGAATCTTTCTATATCCATTTTATTAATTTTAGATCACCACAAGAGCTCTACATGGAATATGATCCTGCAGGTGTAGCATTTAAGCCTGCTGTGCCTATTCCAAAGAAGAGTACTGTTAAAAAAGTACAGGTGAATTATAGTATGAATCCTGAGTTTGATAAATATGTTAATATTATCGACGTCGACAACTTATTTGCAGACGGACATGTAGACTTCTACAAAGCATGTAAAAATAATTTGTAATGCATAATAAAGGATTATGTCTGTGGAATGTATATAAAAATCAATACTTTGATTTAACAATAAACTTCATAATAATATTTAGAATGATTCCTTTATTTTTGGAAATTTCAGATTAATTCAACCGACAGAATTGCTTAAAACAAATTTCTAAACTAATTATTGTCTCTGATCTTTCTGTTTACGTGTCAAAAATTAATAATTCACATAATAAAATAAAGATATTATTTAATGAGTTGATTGGAATCGAAAAAAGTCGTACATCCTATAGCTGGATTCAAATCGAGCGCACGAGCGTAAACGAACATGTCGCATTGTCACATAACAGCTGATAACACGACAATTGCCGAACATAGTCGTTTGTTCTCATTCGATTGGGACAGACGTGTCTCGGCTCAGATGTAATCGTTTTGGATATTTTTGCAAAGTGGTGCCAATAGGTGCCAATTTCAATCGAGTCTTGTGTTTTTAATTATCAAAGGGCTAATATAGAAGAAGAAAAAGAAGAAACCAAACATCTCCGATTCTGTCTACAACTGTACGTCTGGCTTTCGCGACTACGGAAACGCGACTATGTGTTTTGACACGTTTTGATGTTGTCCAACAGCCAGAAGCACGTAATATTTCACGCAGAATGATGTCAGAGAGGGATTACGCACCTCTGAGTGCGGCATGCGTGCGTTCTCTCAATGATAAGTTATATGAGAAACGAAAGCCAGCTGCTGTGGAGATAGAGAAGTAAGGTTATTTATACTGTATACTTGCTGGATGCTTTATGAAGCTCTTTTTCTGCTTTTCGTGAGGTTTCTCTTGACTTCTTCCGAGTTGTAGTTCGACAATTAAGAACCATTAAAGGATTTTATTTTTATCTTTATTATTGTTAGAGTTCATTATTATTACACAAAAAGCTCTGATTCCTTCTCTCTCTCTCTC
>NW_012130089.1:1938808-1945991 GCF_000143395.1 Atta cephalotes
CTTCTCTCTCTCTCTCTCTCTCTCTCTCTCTCTCTCTCTCTTTATTTAATGATTAATGCATTTTTTTATCTTTATAGGATGGTGAAGGAATTCGCTGCTCATAACAACACCGTGCAGATCAAGAGGTTGCTGAAAGTTCTTGGGCAGGACTTTGCTACTTCACAGAATCCACATACACGTAAAGGTGGCTTAATAGGTCTTGCAGCGATTGCAGTCGGTCTTGGAAAGGATACTGGTCAATATATAGAAGACCTGATCCATCCAATTCTAGCATGTTTCAATGATTATGACTTGAGAGTTAGATATTATGCTTGCGAGAGTCTGTATAATGTAGTCAAAGTGGCAAGGGGAGCGGTGCTTCCTCAATTTACAGACATTTTTGCCGCTCTTAGCAAACTGGCTTGCGACACTGAGCAGAACATAAAAAACGCCACTGAATTACTCGACAGATTGATGAAGGTAGCTGAAGAATTCTTAATTCTTTATTATTCATATAAGATATTCAAAATCTTAGCGCGAGACATTGTCTCCTGATACCCTAATTATATAAAAATTCACTAAATGTACAGAAGCTATATTTATATACATTTTATTCAGCGCGAATTGTTCTACTATTTTACAAAATTTTTACATTTATTTGAAGAATGTATAAAGTATCATCACATTTTATATCCTTTCAGGATATTGTAACGGAAAGCGGTCTCTTCGGTTTAGTCGAATTTATACCTCTATTACGCGAGCGTATTTATACAAAGAATCCATTTGGCAGACTGTTTGTAATATCATGGATATCTGTGCTGGATGCGGTGCCCAACATGGACCTAATAATATTTCTACCTGAGATACTCGATGGATTGTTTAAGATATTGGAGGATCCGACATTAGAGATAAAAAAAGTCACGGATACGGTCCTCGGTGAATTTTTACGTAGCATAAAATCCAATCCTGCTAGAGTGGATTTCCCGGCCATGATAAACATACTGATAACGCACGCTCAGAGTAGCGACGATCTGCTTCAACTGACCGCCATCACGTGGATCAAAGAGTTTGTACACCTCTCCGGACCTCTCATGCTCCCGTACATGTCCGGAATTCTTGTGGCCGTTTTACCATGCTTGGCGTATGATGGCGATACACGTAAGAATATCAAAGAAACTGCAACGCAAGTAAACGCAAATTTAATGAAATTAATAATCGTCCAAAGTACAGAGATCACAAATAAGGATCAAGAAAATAAGGCATATTCTATGAGAGAAAAAAATGGTAAGTGTTCAAAAAAGTTCATGAGTGTTTCGAATTATTGCAAAGATCATTTGAGATCAAATATTATTTAAAATTTTAATCATTTCTGAAATTGAATTGTTTTAAAATTTGTGAGAGAGATCTTCACATCATTTAGAAAATATACATGATAATAATAAAATTTGTGTCCCTTTCTCTTTCAGATACAATAGAAAATTATTCTCTAGATGAAAATTTGGATCTCGCCAGTGTAGTGGAAGTACTTACAAAGCACTTGTTATGCTTATCGGTCCAAACTAAAGTCGCAGTTTTAAAATGGATACATCACTTGTTCATAAATATTCCTCAAAAAATGTTTAATCATATCGAGGATTTGTTTCCAATATTAATGAAATCTTTAAGTGACAGTTCCGACGAAGTGGTGCAACAAACTTTAGTGGTAATGGCTGAGGTTATCAGTTCAAAATCTCCGGAGGCGATAGCAACCAATCCTAATGAGAAGATACAGAATAAGTATTTCACAAAGTTTATAGTTAATTTATTAAGGATCTTCTCGACCGATAGACATTTGTTAGAAGAACGAGGCACTTTTATTATAAGAGAGCTGTGTGTGCTTTTGAGCGCAGAGGATATATACAAGACTCTAGCGAAGATACTGCTGGAAGAGCAAAATTTAGGTTTCGCCTGTACTATGATACAAACTCTGAATGTTATCTTATTAACCAGTTCCGAGTTATTTGATTTGCGCAACAAATTAAGGCATTTAGACTCTCCAGTAAGTTTGCGTGTATTCAGCTTTCTCATGAAATTTTACAGAGAGATTAAAATCGATACGTTAAATTTAAGTCCAGCATGCATGCTAAAATCAAAAGATGTCTTAAAAACATCTTAAAGATGTTTTAAAATGTTATATTTCCTGATTTTTAATGCGTGCTAGCATTTTTTTTTATTTTGGCCAAAGTTATCTCGACTGGGATAACCCAAAGTTACCTCATTTTACATAAAAAAATATATCCATGAATTGAATTTTTTCAGGACAGTTGCGCGTTATTTGAGTGCCTGTACGTATCTTGGTGTCACAATCCGGTTGCAACTGTGGCCCTATGTCTCCTGTCTCAACATTACCGACATGCGTGCAACATAATTCGATCCTTGTATCCTTTTTTCTATTCTTTTTCAGACTATCCGCTTCCATTATCTCAATGAACATTTTTAATACCTTAACATTTATATATATCAGTGAAAACATAGAGGTCACAGTAGAGTTCCTAACGGAGATAGATAAATTGGTACAGTTAATAGAATCACCGATATTTACTTGTAAGTATATGACATGTTGTTAATGAAACATTGAAAGCGAATTGTATTTTTTTCTTTCTTTTTTTTATTTAAGATTTGAGACTGCAGCTATTGGAATGGGAGAAAAATGATGCTTTGATATACGCATTATATGGCTTACTTATGATCCTGCCGCAGAGTGATGCCTACGCTACTTTACAACGTCGTTTAGCAGCGATACCTCCAGCTACGAAGCCGATACCTAAAAGCGAACAGGAGGAAATAAACGTTGATTGCCCATTCGATTTCAACAAGCTGTTGAAACATTTCCATTTAGTACAGGAACATCACAGGGAACAGAAGCGCAAACAAAGACTGAATTCTTTAATCGAGAGGAATAGTAGTCATGTAGATGTATGAATCACGCGTTCGTTTTTTCATGTGCAAAAATTCGTACGCACCGATTTTTATAACATATATAAAAGAAAAGAGATATTTCTGATTTGTTAAACTTTTTGCTGCATAATTATATGTAAAACTTGTGTTCAGCTTTATTGTATAAAAATATAATTATTTATTAAAACAAAATCGTTGGACTCGTTAGAGACAAATGGTCAAAAATCGTTGATATATTAAATAAAATGATATCGTTTAGCCAAAGAGAATACGAATACGAATTCATTTAACGTTTATCTTAAAAATATATATACTAATTACATAGATATATCAGGTTCTAATATATATACATTTTAAATTTCAGTCTTCATCTCATATTGGCCGTGTGTTCCGATATACCAGTACTGAAGATTTATAGTGTACATAACGTGAACTTTACTCTCTAAAACTTTTCAGAATGAATCTCACTCTTAAAGATTGAAAATTGAGTCATTCTTTTTTAAAATTAACTTTCATTTTCATTCTTTAGAATGAGATCCACTCCAAAGAATTTAGAGAGCAGATTTTCAATACTTTTTACAAATATGTCGGAACACAGTCATTGTCCGATTATAAGAAACGTTAATAAGAAAACGATAGTAACGCATACTAAAGTTCATATCCCGTATCGCCTATATCATCCAGCCTATCAATCATTGATAAATGATCAAGCTGATCCACAAGTAGACCGTTTTCATAAAGAAGCATCGTGATTTGCTCTTGCGTGTCACAGATATTGCGCCATTTCTTCGTGCTTTCCTGCATTGGCACACTCGTTTTTTCGATTGTTTTCGATTTGCCAGGAAGTCTGTCTAACGAATGCAATAGATTCTCATTGTACTCCTTGCTCTCCTGCGATAAACGATAGGAAAATGATTCCAGCACGCGTTCATAACTGTCTATGTCCTTGTCCAATATCTGAGTCTGCAGGAACACCGTTTGTGCCATTTTGTACCAATCGGCGACGCACTCGGATCGTTGTGTCATTGCTGGTATACACTCAGTTTCGAGAAGCGCTTTCAATCGACGTCCCGTTTCCGTGACCTGTTCAATGAAGGTTGCAATGAATTAAACAAGAAAATAATTTCTGCAAGTTTTCTGATTTATATCTTAATTTATAATTAAAAATAGACTGCGAAACTCAATACATAAATTACATACTTTTATGCGTTCAAGAACGTGGAATTGTTCGTCATTATAAGTGAGACTGCGAGTGGCCCTGTCTCTCAATAAATGTTGCCATCCATCTCTCAAGCGATCGACTAAAGTTGCTGCTCTCTGGCTCGCTTTCGTGGTCCACGGACACCACAAACCGCGAGTACTGTTGTCCCATTCTCCGTGTAAGTTGCCTTCTTTTACATACCTTACAATAATAATATAATAAATTTGTTTTTTGCTGCATCACAACTTTCCTTCTCGTTTTCGCCAAATTTCAAACATATACCTGTTTAAGTTTTAATACAAAGAGTATTTGTAAAATATAATCGGTAGCTTAATTGTATAAATGTAATTAAACAACATTAGTTCAGCTGTAAAAGACAAGCTGTAAAAGACACATAAATTTCTTTTTAAATTGCCGATTATACTTTGCAAGATTATAAAGAAATGCTCATAAATAGGGAAGGAATCGATCTCTGTCGATGAAATGTGTTTTTCAAATGTAGCAGTTATAGCTTTGCGTCTTTTAAGACGATTTACCTCTGATGGAGTTGCACTATTGCTGGAGTTAGCTCGCTCATAAGTTCCTTACTCTTCACTTCCAATTCCTTTCGCCAGTTTTTGACCTCCACTGCAGTTTGACCGCCGAATTTTCGGAATACGTGCCTGGCGAAAGTCTCACTCCTTTCTACCGCCAATACGGTATCCTCCACTGCTTTCGTGAATTCCTTCGAATGCTGACACTTCTCCAGCACTCGAGTAAGCTCTGTAGATAGAAGACCGCTAAACGCGTCTATGGCGTCCCGCGATAATTTGCTGCACAATGCCAGTTTGTCGATTCTACGTTTACAAACATGTCCTACGGAGCACGCGACTTTAGCTTGGCTCGCGTCGTTCTCTACGGAAACGAGATTCGCGAAGACTGGAAATTTGGGCAGTTCGGTCTCCATTGGTAACACGACGTTGTTGTTCTCTCGTGAAAACAACATCAACGGTTTGTCGTTACTAGTATTGGGATATCCCTTGCCTGGTGTAGATTCTTCG
Source organism: Atta cephalotes (assembly GCF_000143395.1). NCBI lineage: Eukaryota > Metazoa > Arthropoda > Insecta > Hymenoptera > Formicidae > Atta > Atta cephalotes. The sequence goes on from NW_012130089.1 coordinate 1,943,966, forward strand.
ATGAGATTCGTAAGAGGAATTTCTCCAAGCAGAAGAATCTGCGCGTGGGGCATGATCTCGGTCTGATCCTGAATGTGTATCTGCAGAGCGACTAATTTCTCTTCCGGATGTAGAAAGACTTTAATCAAACTGGCTTTATGAATGTTAAATATATGAATGGGTTTCCTGCAAAGCGTGTCCGTAACCTCGCTAAAGAATCGCTCGAAGCTCCAGATTCTTTGCGGGTCCACCTCCAACAAGCCGGCCAACAGTGGAGTCACTATCTTTTTCAGGCCTGTGCTTAGCTGGCAGACTTGCGGCAATTCTCTGCTCCATTCGATCGGTCCGTTCTCCGAAGTTTGTAGCCCGGATATCACGCCTGATGCCTTCTTTGTGGTGATGTAGAACATAGTCTCTTTATTCCTTCGCCCACCGAACGGCCTAAACGGTAAATTACCCGTCGCGACATGATAGAGAGTCACACCTATGGACCATAAATCAACTGTTGCTCCAAAGGTCTTGCCGACAGGTTTCCTCAGGACTGCACGTTCGTACATATCCGGATGCAGATACTCCTCAGTGCCGTACAGCGAAACAAACTGCTGATCTTCCTGCAATTCCCGAGCGGCTCCGAAATCAGTAAGCTTGTATATCGTACTGCCGTCGTCAGCGATGAATTTCATTATATTACCTGTGCGAAAAAAAAGAAACAGAAGATGACTAAAGAACTCCAAGAAACTCCAGAAAATGACTCCAAATATAAAACACATATTCGTAAAGTACTGAAAATATAAGTAACCAAGTTATCTTAATTCTGAATAAAATCAAATGGAAAATTGTTTTGTAATAAAAAAATAAGCACAACCGATGTAAAATAATGGCTGCATTCAGCAGAACGTTTATTTTACAACTATTGACAGTTTTATCCACACTCATTAGATTATACTTTTGGGAACAAGAACACATGATAGCCAAAGGATATTTTCCATTTGATGACATAAGTATCATTTTATCTTTCTCGATATTCAGTGAGTAACAAAGATAGAATGATACTTGTTTTAACTGTATTTCCTAAAATGAAAAGATTCTTTCTGATATTCAATGAATAACAAGAAAATGTATGTACGTCAATTGTGTCTCCTAAAAGGAAAGCAATCTATATTATCTTGAATCTTCTACCTGGCTTCAAGTCCCGATGAACCAAATTGTTGTCGCGCAGGTGCTTCATACCAGCCGATAGGTGTTCCAATACCAGTAGGAACTCGCTCTCTGCGAGACCGTACGTATTCTCTGGATCGTCTAGGATGTTGAAGAGGCTGCCGCCAGTACAAAGTTCCATGACGATGACCTTTCCTCTACCATCTTGCTCCTCCTCGATCGCCAGCAGCTTAACGATGTTCTCATGCTTGACCTTCTTCAGGACCTCGAATTCCCTCACCTGTACGTCGTGCGGCCGCATGTGGCTCAGCTGATTGAAGGTCTTCACCGCGACTGGTTCCCCGTTGTTTTTGTTGACACCCTGGAACACTGCGCCGGTCGCGCCCTTGCCGAGCACGCTGGTGGTGCACCAGACATAGTTGGCGGATCCACGAAGGAAAGACATGTCATTCACGTGAGACTTCTCCTGGACAAATCTGATTTCCGTCACCTATCCGTCTCCCCGTTCACGTTGCGCGATCCTTTTGTGACGTCACAAACGTCACCTTCCACGTTTCGATGGACGCTCATCGGCGTATCTCCGTTAGAAAACCATTGCTTTCTGAGAAGCATTTTCGGCTGGAATATTAGGGGCGGCGTATTCGTGAATACGAAGAATGAAAATGTAGATTTAAGTGGCATTAAAAGGCAGCATTTAGAGTGACACGTTTACAAACGGAGCAACCTAACCTATGCAGAAACGAATAGTTTATTTACGTCGACGTTAAAAGTCTGTTCGCGTTGCTGAAATCCCCAAAAATGTTTGCACTTAAAAGGAGATAAATATATATATTCGGACGTTGAAGAGAGAGAGAGAGAGAGAGAGAGAGAGAGAGAGAGAGAGAGAGAG
>NW_012130089.1:1946866-1953152 GCF_000143395.1 Atta cephalotes
AGAGAGAGAGAGAGAACGAAGTGCAAAAAGTACAAGCAACCGAAGCAACGCGAACAGACCTATCGGCAGTTCTGAATTTAGACTCCGGAGTTTCGCGCTTTTACCGCTCGAGGTCTTTAGGAGTGATTCGGATAGTTGATCCGTTACTCCTGTCCTATCGAAGAGGAAGGGAGATAGTAAGGAAAAGAAGAAGAAATTGGCCGAAACAAACCCGGCAAACCGCCTCTTTTCATCATGGAACTGACAGAGTTAACGAAACACCTGGATAAGATCAATATCCCGCGTAAGGGCGACAGGATATACAAGGACGAGTGCGTTTATTCCTTCGACACACCAGTAAGATTATCCCTCGTCCTTTGTTCCCCTTGCCGACACCCCCAACGTGACTGTCGGGCACAATCGTTATCAGTTGAAAAAATATAATATTTCTTGTTTGTCTAAGGATACAACCACCGGTCTCTATGTCAACCTCACCACCTTCTTGGGCCTTGGACAGGAGCATGTTACTCGGTATTATGAGAATACCGGCAATCCTGTCTACCTTCATATTAAACGTACTAAGAAGGAGGTAATTTCTATTTGTCAAGCATAAATTTATAAGACCTAGGGATCGATTCTGTATCTTGAAACGATATGAAAATTACAAAAGTGAGTGAATTTACTAGAATATTGATAATTTCATTGGTCAACACCTAGTAAATTTGCTCACTTTTGTAATATTTACCTTGATTGAAGATACAGAATTGACCCCTTGTTCTTTTTAGCTGAATTCTTTTTACGGTTTCTATTTTCACGTTGGAGAAAAAGATGAACTGTACCAAAGAAATGCAACTAAATAGAATAGACTTATTATCTTGTTGAAGAGATCTTGACTTCTAAATTTGTTCTTTTTCTATTGAATATTTTGCATGGTTTATCTTTCTTCCTTTTCTTTCCAATTTGAAGAAAAAAAAGAGAAGAAATATATACATATTATTTCATTTAACGAGAACAAACTTTTTGCTTTGTATGGAGACTGATACAACATATTATTATTAATTCTAAAACTACTAATAGATAGATCTTGCTAAAATTGTCAAATGTCAATTTTTCAAATTCTGTTTATTCCTGTTTACGATTAGTGAAAAGTATTTTATTATTTTAATATTATTTGTATTGTTAGAATTATATATTTGTATCATATTTATATATTTTCAATATTTTATATTATTTGTCTAATATAATAAAGAAAAAGAGCTGAAAGTGGTATCAACAGCAATTTTAATGTTCAAATAAACAGGACATTCTCTGTACAAATATTTTGTCGATACCAAGTTATATTGTCAATAATTACACACTAACCCTATCATTCACATCGTTATTTGAAATGTAATTTTGTGTTTAAATAAAACCTTAATTTTTTAAATAAAAATAATTGATAGATTCTATATTAACAAGAGAGATTTGTTAAACTATTTTTAACTCTTTTTATATCTGATGAAAAATATGTGTAAATTTTTTTATAGATTTCACCTGAGGAACAAGGAGATGGACCTGAAAAAAAAATTACGCGACTGGCGATAGGGACAGTAGGTGGATTCATGCCTGATCAGCAGAAATATATCTATGAAGAGACATATCAGATAGTCATTCTACCTGATTTTCTTACTATTGCTTATCCTGGGAGCGAGTTGCCTGAAAAGGTAGGATTTATCTGTATTAGATTGAGATTCTGTATTAGAGATTCTGTATTAGAGATCCTACTTCAAATTTTGACCAAGCAACTTAAAACAAGAATAAAATACAATATATACATATATATATATATATACACTATTTTTTTTCATATGCTGTTTCATTCTATTTCATACAAGCTTATTGTTCCAACTTATTGAAGTCAACAAAAACGACAATCAAAATTTGACATCTCATGGTCAGACTCTATTATCTCTACTATCTCTGTGTATAATTGAGAGTCTCTATTATATATGATTGATAATACATTTTTTGACAAAAAATACTATGTATAAGTTTAAACAAAAAATCATTATTTCGTAAACGGTGATAAATATGACAAAGTATTATTCTCAAAATATGACACGGGATTATTTCGACCTTTCAAGAAAATCTGAGAAAGGTCATGCAGCAGAGCATCTAGCAGTATATGTCACTATTACGAAAAAAATGATCACGACATTTAAGTAGCTTTTTTGTTAAAGAGTATATTTAAAATATTTAATACTATTGACAGGTGGAACATGCAGTTAAGACTATATTACAAATGGAAGGTGCATGGGCGGTAGCGCAAGTAGAAGCTGTAGCTAGCATGTGGGATGGAGAAGTCAGAGCGGAATCAAAGTGAGTCCCTTGAAAAGTTTATTGTGTTATTAATATCACAGGATAATCTTAATATACAATTAATTGCGCGACTGCGTCTATAAAATTATATATGTTCAATAAAAGAATAGATTTTCACAAATATCCTTTACACAATAACATACTGAATACTTTCGTGTTGCTTTTAAATCATCACTCAGAATTAATGTATTTAAATTTTATTTCAAAGATATAGAAACTTTTCTTTGAACTTCTTTTAATCACTGGAATAATATTTGATTATATAGGTATCCGAAATTTTTATTACAAAATCTTCTATTAAAATCTTAAGTAAAAATCTTTTATTAAGTAAGAATATGTAAATAAAGTTTGTCGGACTTTTCAGACATGCCGCAACTCTGAAGCAGCTGGACAATGGCAAGAAGATTCCACCGAGTGGTTGGAAGTGCGAGAAATGCGATCTCACACAAAATCTGTGGCTTAATTTGACTGACGGTAGTGTACTCTGCGGTCGTAAGTTCTACGATGGAAGTGGTGGCAATGGTCACGCAGAGGAACACTATCGTGCAACTGGCTATCCTCTGGCTGTGAAACTGGGCACAATCACAAAGGGCGGTAAAGCCGACGTGTTTTCGTATGATGAAGACGACATGGTAGATGATCCGAATCTGACAGCGCATCTGTCGCACTGGGGTATCAACATCGCTCAGATGGAGAAAACAGATAAGTCAATGATCGAATTAGAATTGGATCTAAATCAAAAGTTTGGCGAATGGGTGTCTCTTCAAGAAGCAGCCAGCAAATTGATACCATTATATGGTTCCGGCTATACTGGGTTGACTAATCTGGGAAATTCTTGTTACCTCAACAGTGTCATGCAAATGCTGTTTATTATTCCCGATTTCATTAAAAGGTGCGTAAAATCATCGATGATGTGTTTTCATTTTCCGCGAATGATTTTTACTTCGACTATACACGTAGGACTGACAGAGTCTCTCTGATAAAAGGAATATTATAGGATCGACGTCCAGTAATTGCCAGTAAATTTCAGATATGTGGAGAGAGCGCCAATAATATTCGCTAATAATCACAACGACCCGGCATCGGACATTAATATTCAAATGTGAGTTACATTTGATAAGGTAGTATATTACAATTGTCTAAAACTCTGAAATATAATTTAATGAACCTCTATTTCTTCAGGGCGAAATTGGGTATTGGCTTACTCTCTGGTAAATACTCGGATCAACCGAGCAAATCCTGCACGGATGACGAGTCGCGGCAGGGTATTCCACCGCGGATGTTTAAGGTTCTGATTGGTCGCGGACATGCCGGTTTCTTCTCGAATCGACAACAAGATGCTCAGGAATTCCTTCTTTACCTGATTAATTTACTCAGTGTAATTATTAATTTTTTGTCTTTATTATTAAGTTAAATTGTCAAAGATTTTAATTGGGAAATTGATTAAATAGCGCAACAATCGACATGAGGTGTGTCCCACGGAATGTTTTAAATTTAAAGTTGAGGAAAGATATCAGTGTGGTAAATCCAACAAAGTCAAGTACACCAATCGACCGGAATATATCCTGCCATTGCCGATACCGTTAGAAGCGGCAGTGAATAAGGTGTGTACATTTGAATGTATTTGATAATCTTTTTGGAAAATAATGCCGTTGCTATATATCGAAATTAATCAAGCGATATATCTAGGATGAGGTAGCTGCATACGAGGCTCAGAAGAAGGAAGCCAAAGCGAAAGGGCAGAAGCTAGATTCTAATAATCCCGTGAGACCTCGTATAAAATTATCATCATGTCTTGAAAGTTTCAGTCGCACAGAAATTGTGGAACAGTTTTACAGTTCTGCATTAAATGAAAAGACGATAGCACACAAGTAAGTATTATTATAATTATTGATTAGCTAGCAATAACATTGTCCTATTCACTTATATAATTTAATATTCGAACATCTTAATTCTGTTTAATAGAAATCAACAATATTATGATCTATTATATATTTCTGAGTCCCATTTCATAATTATAAAAATCAAGCGATTCGATGTTTAGCTAATTCTTATTATTTCTTTAGAACTACCAAATTAGCCAGCTTTCCAGATTACTTGCTGATCCATCTGAAGAAGTTCACAGTGAAAGAAGATTGGACACCTATTAAGTTAGACGTGGCGATAGAGATGCCGGACACGATAGATCTGAGCTTTCTACGCGGAAAGGGTTTACAGTCCGGCGAGGAATTGTTACCGGATGGTGCGACGCCGCCAGCGCCCGTTTATGATGCGAATCTTTTAAAGGAATTGATGGATATAGGTTTTCCACCAAACGCGTGCAAGCGAGCTCTATATTTTACGGAGAACCGTAATCTCGAAGCTGCGACTAATTGGGTGATGGAACACATTGCGGATTCTGACTTCGATGAACCATTCGTGCCACCAGGAGTTGACGTTAAATCTAGTAAATTGATTCGTTTTAGCATCGAATCATAGCTGATTGACTTTACTTATTTGATTATTGATTTTAGGCGAAGATATGTTTGTGCCAGATCAAGCTGCCTTGGAAATGGTAATGGGCATGGGTTTTACGCGGGAACAAGCGACAAAAGCACTCAAAGCGACCAACAACAATTTAGAGCGTGCGGCTGATTGGATTTTCAGTCATCAAGCTGAGCTTGATGCTCCCGAAACGGAGAGTAACGCGACGCCAGCGAAAGAATCATTCACAGACGGAAGCAGTCGTGAGTTATTAATTAATTAAATCATCTATCTTCAAATTGTAGATTGTAGTACTAATTCGAAATAAAATATTTGATTATAAATAATATGGACACAGTATGCCAAAATGGGTAAAAATAAAGTGAAGGAAGTTAGAATTAACCGGATTATAATTGATTTATTATTATATATATATTATATATTATTATATATTATTATATTATTATTATTATATTATATTATATATTATTATATTATTATTGATATATTATTATCGATTTATGAAGTTTTGATTTACATTTATATCATTGAGAGAAATTGATCGAATTTATTTTTTTTAATAGTTTCATAATCGCTTCTTTGTTTTAGGATATAAACTAGTGGGTTTTATATCACATATGGGTACATCGACGATGGTAGGCCATTATGTTTGTCATTTACTGAAGGAAGACCGATGGGTGATATTTAATGATGAAAAAGTATGACAATTATTTCTAGATGATCTTTGAGTTCTATTTTGATGATTATCATTTTTGAAAATTTTGGTGCTTCTTTTCTTACAAATTTATTATTGCAGGTTGCTTTATCGGAAAACCCACCGAAAGAATTAGGATACATTTATATGTATCAACGGATCGACTAGTGTAACTGCTGTTTTGTAAAAAGATGTTGCTTTTCAACAATAAAAAAATAATACAAACACTTTTTTTATATATTATGTATATTGAAGTATATCAAAGTGATAATATGTTAAATAATATGGCTAGTTTTCACTAGAAACAGTACAAGGAAAACAATAATACAAGGGAACATACAAAGAATACAAGATGAAAATTCCACTTTATTTTCTAACAATGGCACATTCCTCAATGTGTTTTAAAGCGCTTTATGATTACAATCGTCGAAGGAAATAAAGTAAACTCTGTTCTACGAATATACATAAATTAAAAAAAAAAGCAAACTATCTTGTTTTTAATGAATATTTCATAAATGCATAAGTACCGGAGTAACGGACTCTATGGCAATGTTCCTCAGCCTGTTAATTGAAGTAACATCGAAATAATCGTAAAATAATATATATTTTGATTAAGCTTGATCGTATGGATATATTTCCTATACAGTCTCTCTAAATCTAAGTACACGAAAGATCCAAAATCTCTCTTCGAAAAAGACGCAATTAATTTTCGTTCCATTTTGTGTCAAGTTAGCAGGCACTATGGGTGTGCATATATATTTTGTTATGTTT
>NW_012130089.1:1953605-1961424 GCF_000143395.1 Atta cephalotes
TATATATATATATATATATATATATATATATATATTTGCTTTGTCGTACTGCTTTGCATTTCTATGAGTTCATGTCAAAAGTCTTTAAAAAATATTTATAAGTCTTTAAAAAATATTTCAATCTGATAATAAGTATAGAAGGCCACAAGCTTACAGTACAATTGTGGTTAATGAGAAACATTCTGTACAATACCGTTATATGACAGTAGCACTTTAGTTATCTCATATAAATTAGATCTCATATAAGTTATCTCACATAAATCACTGTTACATTCATTATTGTATTCCGATAAAATTTGTGGATTTCACATCTCGTTCTCTCTTACACACAGACTTGCATACAAATCTGTGATCTCTCTTACAACGCGCATTATATATAAGCTAACAATATTTATAATACATTATAGAGTATTTACAGAAAAATGCGTTATGTGCGCAAAATCCGATGGAATATATCGTATACGAAAAAGTCAAATTTCTCGTACACTTTAATACCTTGCAAGTGACTTGTATACATTATGTATACATATGTAATTAACTTGTACTGCAACATCTTTTCTTTTTATACATATTCTTGACAAGTATATCTATTATGCAGGTACTACAATTGACAACGTTTCAAACTTTTAGCGTTTATTCTTCAAAAAATATTAAAAGTTTCTTCATTGAAAACAAGGACAAAAAAATAACTTTTAAAGTTATAATGAAAAGTCAAAAGTTATAATGCTGTATGACATCATAATATTGTTGAAAAAAAAATTAGTAAATTTTTGAAGTGATAATTCTTGTTAACGTTCTTATCAAAATTATTTTCGCGCTCTGCACTTGAATTTTCGGCTGCAATAATATATGTCAATGCCTATAATATGCATAATATATTATAATTAATCAGAACTCGAACATCACACTTATTTTGATTACGTAACAGACATAGTTACTTTCGTCATAAATGTCATAATAAAATTGCATTGACATTCACAACATGATTAATACTGCGTGAAAAATATATATGCAAAACGATTCAACCGGGAAAGACTCTCAAATGCGAATACTGAATATTATTTTACGGAATTGCTAACCGGCTTTCCGTAAAATAATTGTACAACGGCACACATTTAATAATATACTGTTTCACACAACGGTATATTATTAAAAAATATATTCAATATATTTTTTTATGATACAGTAAGTCTCGAGTAAGTCGTCAGACTTTATAACTAATCAATATGGATCTATTGTCTTTTATTAATACCACCATCGATGATGCCCACCGACGGTGGAATGGCATAAATGATTTGATTACCGTCCTTCTTGAATGTAGGCTCAATGACATCAGGCATCACCTCAATATATAACAATTTACTCTTATTGCCTAGCATGCACTTGAACTTTATGTCCACTGTAACGTGCAGGTCGGCGCCACGCAGTCTGTTCCAAGAAAAAAGATATTATTGCTAAATTCTTTCAAATGAGAGAGAGAGAGAGAGAGAGAGAGAGATTACATTACAATTAAATAAAAAATATATCTCCTCCTCTGGAATTCAATTGAATCATTTATCAAAATTTTCGAAAAATTTTTGCAACAAATATAATATCTTATATACGATACATGTATATAAAGTGCATTTGCATATCAGATATTATTTAGCTTTAAAAAATATTTTCAAAGCGACTTACTGATAGTACCGGTTGCTCAGTATGCCGACTAGTTCTCCGATCCTATCGTCTTTGGCGATGATCGATAGAATGAAATCATTTCCACGATTCGAGTGAATCGTGATAAGTTGATCCTTTCCAGGCGAAACACTTAGACCGGTGATCTCTGCTATCGGCATGCCTTTCTTCATATTCTTAAACTTGACGCCATCAAGCTTATATACGGCATGTTCCGTCACTACTAAAACACGATCCGCTGGCTTGTTGTACCTGCATTATTATTTAGATTATCATACTGTTTATTGCTAGATCATGAGATTATCAACAAAATGAGAAACCTGTTAGTCTTTCTAATAAATGCGCTGAATAGAACGGTTTTGAAATGGTCGGTGTTTCGTAGGTTGTTTATCGATGAATTGAAAACATCGCTTTGAGAATTCTCATCCGGTTTGCACAGATAATTTCCATCCCAGCGACGATCCTGGCCCCAGTAAGATCGCTTCGAGCGCAACACAGCGCTCGCTGCCATCTGTAAATCATATTTATGACATAATCAGTATAATTAACGAATTATTGAGTTATTGATAATCTATTTTAAATGTTAAATTGATAAGGATAGATTGCAAAAATTGCCACAAGCGCGTACTTTCAATCGAAGCTGCGGCCAGTCTTCCCGAGGAATTGCTCTAAGTATCATCCATGCCCACCATCTCGCGTATATATTCCTCAAAGCGGGTACCACGTGTCTCACGGCGAAATTTTCGCGTGGCCACGGTAAAGTCTTGCCGTAACCTCGAAGATTTTTGGCGTTTCTGAATGTTCTCTCGAGTTGCTTGATATAAATACGTCGTTTGTATCTTTTGTAATGCTCCATCAGTATCAATGCGGCCCTCATCTTCTTGTATTTCTGACGGCAGATATATCCTCGCCATTGCTTTTGTAGAAGAATCACGACGCCTGGTATCAAATCGTTGCGCATCTATGAACGAAATAATTAATATTTGCTATGACTAGTCGTGTATATAAATTTTGTGTAAATAATTTGTGTGTAATTTTGTCGTGTTATATAAAATCCAAATTTGGCCAATTAACCTTTTCTAATGCAAATAAGGTCTGTGGCGAGCGAATAAATATCTTCGTATGACCATATTTAACGTCATCCGAGAACTGCTTCTCATTCATCAATGTACGCACGCCATCCATATCATGTTCGCCTCGGAAGTTTGGCCATGTGTACTGCGATATCATCTTGTATCTAGTAACAAAAAATTAAATTCATTATTATTTCTACAAGAGAGATAGATTTACGTTTAGAATACTTACTACTAGTTTGATGGATCGTTCAAAAAATAATTTGTAAATCTTAAAGTTTTAGTAACCACATAATTCTTACTATTTATTTTTTGTAAACATTCTTTTTTATTTATTTTATTTTTATTTTTTATTCTTATCCAATAATTATCTGATCATTATAATAAATGAAGCTATGTTATTTAATTTTACTGCATTCAATACCTTTTTAGAAATCTATCGTATCGTTGTCTGTAAACAAAACCAGCTCGTCTCACTAATATGTTCTCTACAAGTCCTAAATATCTCACTTGATGATTTACTCTCTTATCATCGAACACGATTGGAGACTTTACTTCATTAGGTTTTATGCATCTGACATAAAACGGTTCTTTACTTGCTAGATTCTTCACCAATGCGATCATAGAATTTCGGAACAATGTACCAGCAGTTAAAGGCCTCTTTGTTGTCTAAAAGAAATAACGCAGATTTAATTAGGTACAATCTTCTTCAAATAAATGAATTGTATCTACATTTAATATTAAATTAATATTATAATATTTATAATACATATAAGCGATCATCTTTGTACCTTTAAAATATTCTGAGCACCTTCAGGCCACATTTTGCTAATTACGGGATTTTTGCTTTGATATAACAGACGTTTAAAATCTTGGAAGAGCGTATCTTTGTTCTTATCAAGGAAACCATTAATATTATAAATCACATCACCAGCATAATGTTTGATTTTAAATTGTGTCCTATGCTGCAATTCTTTATCCGTCGGTTTTAATTGTCGAGAGCTATAATGTTTATGGTCCACTAATTTCTTATCCATTGCATCGAGAAGCATCTAAAAAAAGATGTGTTTTAATTTTTCTTAAGAAACTTTAGATCTTCTTTTGTTTAATGAAATTTTAGATCTTCTAGCAACCTCATCGGTGACTTTCCCGACATTGAGGCAAGCTTCATCCATGATTGCTATCATTCCCTTGTGAGCTTGCTCGACTAAGTCGCAAATGACTTGATTATTGAAGTATTCAATATTTTGCCATTCTATCCCTTCCTTATGGTATTCTTCTTGCTCTTGTTTGAGAACCAACTCTGCAACAAAATGTTCATAATTACAATTTATTGTTTTAAGTTCAATCCGAAGTGTATATTAAGCCTTACACTCACCGATAAAAAGCTGTTGTAGCTTTTCGTTACAATAATTGATACAAAATTGCTCAAAACTGTTTACATCAAAGATTTCAAAACCATAGATATCAAGCACACCGATCAATGTTCCATATCTTCTCATGTCATCGCTGTTATTTACGTTGATGGATCCATTGACAAGCGATACTATCCACGTGAACAATCGCTCATATATAGCCTGAAAAATTATAAAGACTTTGTCAATACATGTTCAATTATAAAAAAACTTTAAGAAAATAAATAAGTTGAACACACTTTCGCTAATGCATCTCGACCGTATTCAGCTTCGATCAAAGTGTGAGTCTTCTGCATGACTTCTCCACCCGCCGCTATGACTCTTTGCGAGAGAGCAGTGCTCAAATCTTTTGAGTTAATGGAAAATAAGTTAGCGGTGTCGTTCAAAGCACTGTTATTCCCGATTATAAGTTTGTCATCATCCAGCCTGAAAGTGATGTTACCCTGAAAAGTAATGAAAAAGTAAATCACGTGAATCGCGCATATAATGACTGAAAGAAAAAAATATAAGAAATGTTAAAATGTTAAAAAAAGTATTTTACTTTTATGTCAATTGCCTACCAGATGTAAGATACCAGCGATGATATTCCATATGGTATGCGTCTCATTCGTAGAAAATCCAAGGGTAAACATGGCACTACAAACAGTTTTGTAGTCATTTCTATCAGAGGAGGCCGTCTTATTATTTCTTCCATTATTGATGAAATAATAAGCCGCTGGATCACGGACCAAACGTAGCTTATTCAATTCGGCCTCACTGCAGCCGTTCAATAACTAAAAATTAAATTTCTGCTATGACATATTTTGTATTTGCGAGCAATTCATATTCCTATAGTTTCTAATCGCGCAGGAAGCTTCAAGCGTGAAATTGTAGTGATTGCGAGTAAACGAAACCTGATAAAAGCAGTGAAAATTGCGTTCTCCTTTTTGCTGATAGACGACCCGCGATTTCTCGAGGAGATAATTAGTCACATGGCCGCCGATGGGGTCTCCCTTGAAATCGAAATTGATGTCCATGTACTTTCCGAAACGCGATGAATTGTCATTTCTATTTGTCTTGGCATTGCCGAATGCCTCCAATATCGAGTTCGATTGGATGAGAATGTTTTTCACTCTGTAAGAATGCATTTTTATCGCGCTTAGCAGCGCTAAGGAAAGAATAAATATTTTCACTATAATCTCGACAGACTTTTGCATTTTACATTGATTGTGCGATTAAGTAATGTATGATCGTGTATAAAAATATACTGAGATTAATTTTATCACTTATATAAAGATTCGCACATCAGATAGTGATTAGATACTAATTGCCATCAGCTTCTAAATAATCTAAACGATAACCCGTACCTCTCAATCTCCTGCTGACCACTGAGATTGGTTACAGCGGCGATGTACTTCATGATGATTTTGCTAGCTTCTGTTTTACCAGAACCCGACTCACCACTTATGACTATGCAAGTGTCTCTGCCTTGTTGCTTCATCTCCTTATGCACCGCATCCGCGATCGCGAAAATGTGCGGAGGATTCTCGAACAGTTCTCTCCCTGGAAGCGATTTTAAAACATTGCAAAATATATTATTAAAAGTTAAATGCGCATTTTATTTGTCATGACATCAGTTAATTGAATATTCATTTTGAAATAAAAACTATCAGTATTCTTTCGAACTAAATCGTACCTTTGTACTTATTAATCTGGTCCACATCATAAATATTGGTACTTTTGTAAGGATTAACGCTTACACAGACTTCGCCGATATATGTGTAAACCTTTCCCCCATTAAATCTGCAATAATACAATAAGAGGATATATTAAAAAAAAAAAATCTGAAAGAGAAGAATTAAAAAGTAGAATCAACTGAAAATAGAATTAAAGTAAAAAAGATAGAATTCTCTAAAAAATTCATATCATTAAAATGAAATTTTTTTAATAATGATAATTTTCAAGAAACACGAAGAAAATTTTTTCTTAGAATTTATCCTGAAAGTATGATAGTCGTGGGACAACATTGTATTTTGAAGAATTTTAATGTAAATTTCTCTCATTCATTAATAAAACTATAATAAAGTAAAATAAGTTTGATTAATTTTACTGAAGTGCATGATAAAAATCTTTAAAATATTTTGTATTGTATCACAACTACTATTTTAAAAACCTATCAAATTTTAAAAGAAAATTCTCTCCGTGTAATAACGCAAGCAACTTTATACTTTCTGCGTGCAATCTGCATTTGATGCGATGAAATATTCAGTTTCTTTGGTAAGCAATTAACTCGTATAATAAAGTTTATTAATAAATAGTTTTACGATTCTATGAATATATCGATATCCATGAAAACGAAAGATAAATATTATTTGCCAAACAGCAGATTCAACTCAGTTTTGAGATTACCGAGGATACCGAGGCATATAATGAATCACTCGTCCTTATTTCGACGACAATTGCGTGCTCGCCAATGCAACTAATTATTTTTCTACTCGTAGCAAAAAATTTAAAATAATATATTTAACATACAGAATGCACAACATCGTTCTTTCCAATTTCTACAGAATCGTTCTTTCCATTTCTACATTTGATTAAAAAAGAAATACTGAATTTTGACAATTAAAGAAATATAAATCTAGACAGAAGCGCTGTTCGAATCAATTAGTTTATTCATTTATTAATTATATGGCGTGAATAATTATCTTATTAATATATAGTATTAATAATGTGTAGCATTAATAATGTATAGTTATAGATATTAATTAAAATAATATTCTACAAAAAATTTTAATTTAACATAACAATAATTCTTATTGACTGGTCTTGTTCATATTTAATAATTTATTTACTTTTATCAAAATTATTGTGTCATAATTAATTATTGACTATTATCAAGCTTGGTAGGGATGACGCGAGCATAATCTGAAAACTATGCAATAACTCAAGGATGATGACGCATCGCCGACACGAGCTCCGATAAGGATTACGCGAGTCGCATACATTCGTCGTGTATATTCGAGGATACGCGTCTTCGAACGCTCATTTTCTCGTCATCGAATTTACCGCTAAACGAGCTTGCCCTCGTGTGTTTCTCGGCTCGCGTTAACATCGGATAACATGATCGTCATTTAAAATGATGACATAAATCGGTAAAAATAAAATCTCTATCCATAAAACAAAGACTTTCTTAATTGTTATACATATCCTTTTTGTTTTGTACTTTAATTACTAATTTTATCATAATACGATCATTTGAGACTTCTAATTCCAAATCTTTCTCTTGGTGAAATCGTTAAAACTGCCAGGAGAAAAGTATCACTCTTTACATGAAATAATTAATTCATAGATGTTGCCCCTGAAAAAAAAAAGAAAAGATTCTTTTATCACGAATTCGATTTGCTATTTAACGTTAAATAAACGTAAGAATCGTACGTAACCTTTATGTACGATTTTTTTGTATACGCTCTTTTGCTTCTTTCTCGTGAAAGTTGCAGTTTAGCGAATGGCCGAGATTATGTTAATAGTTTTGAAGCATGCAAGAAAAATAATAGGCGAACCCGTTTGAAATACTAGCTTGTAAATAAAGACTAGATTCTAAATAGGGTTCGGTCCTACTTATTTTTAAATTTAACTAAGATATCGAAAGAATAATGGATCAAATACGTCTAAACTAGA
>NW_012130089.1:1961444-1972218 GCF_000143395.1 Atta cephalotes
TAGTTAAGTTTAAGTTAGTAGATAAGTAAGAAAAGTAAAGTAAAGTACGTACGTACCGTAACGTATAATACTAGTAATAAGTAATAGTATATATATAGTGTCGCCTATTATTTTTTAAATACAAGATATCGAAAAGATATGGATCAAATCGTCTAAAACTGATATAATAGTTCCTGAAAAACTTTCTAACCAGATTATTCGATAACATTATGATAAACAAAATAATGCTTAGCAAATCATTTGCATAATCATAATTTGAAAAAGGGAATCTTGTTTTGCTCTTTATAGATTCATATAAATCAGATCTTTCGAAATGTAATTGAAATCTTCAGTCTGAGTTCATTAAAATTAAATGTTTTATAATATACGTTCTTGATATGATTTATTTTTAATTATAATTGATTTCTGTAATTCATATCAATCTTATTGGATATGTTCATATACATAAATGATTGATTCTTAATTGAGTTTCATTATTCAATCAGATATTTGTACCTAATTAACCATGTTTCCTCCGTGCTTAGTTTGATTTAATCTAACATGTAGATCTATTTAAGATTTCACATAATATGTCTAGAGTGTACAATGAATCAGAGCGTGTAATCCATTTTCACTCATACATACATTTACTCTATACATTTTCCAAGAAATATGCGTCATGCATTGTGTATCATTAATCTTCGAGTGCTATAAGTGAATTCAAATCTCAGTCCAGCGTAGTTATTATATACAAAGCATAAAAACTATGTAGCAAGCTGATGTCATTAGTCTGACATAAAAATCAAAAGAAAACAAAGATGTCATTTTGGATCAAAATAACGAATGTCATCTTGCCGCCTGGATTTTATATTTCAAAAAAAAAGCTTGTAACTTGCATAAAAGACACATTATCTTCATGTATATTGAACAGATAAAATATGAAAAATATCAAAAATGTTACAAATCATTGATGTTTTGGTACATACAGAAAAGAATACATATTTTGTATTTAAATCTTAATTACGTTTTTCAAATATTCAAATATTTCAAAAGTTCATATATCTGCAAATCTATCACAAACATAAAATTTATTTAAATATATTTTGAATCTCAGTAAATTTAATATTTCAATCAAAATTATTAAATCAAAACAAATTCGATTCGCTTATTATATAAAGTAGCTTAATTCTTCTATAAAATTTTATAAAACATTCTTCGAAAGAAACTAAATTCTTGCTTTAAGTACATGATAATAAGTTTTTCTAAAATTTAAACTACTATTATCAAGAAAATATTCTTTGTTAAAAATAATAGTTAGCTAAAAGAAAAAAAACTGAACAATCACTTAACAACAGAATATTCTGTGTGTATTATGAAGAGATTTCAGATTTCAAAAAAAATGTTTGCAATTATAAAGTCATCATTTTCTCACTAACAATTGTGAGAAGAATATATGGGTTAACGATCGCTTTATCTTAATATTATGTTATTTGACTTTCGTCTCTGCGACTTCGCGACGTATGTGTTGCGTGAGCAACACGCGCCCTTTATCCTCAAAATAATACACCCACGCAATCGTGCAACAGGTATATCGTTGCTTCAGTTGCTCACACCGTGATATTTAATTCCATGCTTCTCACGATACACACGATACAGTAAATTGGAGTAGTTGCCCTGACGTGTTTTTTTTTGCGATGCTAAGCGATGATTTTTTCGACTCGCACGCGTATTTAGGCTTATCAGCTCGTTATTTATCTTTGGAAATTATTCAGAAAACTTGGCAGCAAGATAGAATAAAGAACCCGTTTACGAAGAGATGCTCAATTAAATTGTCATTTATCTCTGGAAACAATTTGACAAAATAAAGATCTCGTTTATACAATAAATTATATTGAAAATTAATTAATAATTATCGATTTTATCGATTATAGAGATTCAATTTAGTGAAATATTTTCGATATTAATTCTGTGATTTGTTCAAATATTAAATGACCATACTATGATTAAAAAGCTCTAAAAAAAGATTACATTAACAGAAGTCATCAAATATATCAGAAAAAAAAGTTTAAATAAAAATATTAGTAAGAAAATTAATTAAATTTTAGATGAAAACAGACTTTAATAGACCAACAGAGTTAAATATCTTTCCAACAAGAACCGAATTTTTGTTTGGAGAAAGTTCAGTTTCGCGAAAAAAAAAGATGAGTTTATGACTGTCTATGACGCGTTACAATGAAATTACAATGAAATTATGACTGTTTCAATTAACTAATCTAAGTTAATTTGCTAATCGCTATTTTTAATTCTATATTATAGCTTTATCTACTAAGGTACAAAAAAGATAAATCAGTTACAATTAACGCTGATTAACAACCGGTCGCACATTAATTATTGCTGTCATCTAGAATCCAACTGTAGTCACGCAATGATCTGATAACTCATTATATTAGTTATGTTTAAATTATAATCTCGCCTGTAATGCGGAAAAGCATCCAGTTAAGTAATAATTAGTGTCGGTACAACTGGTCTGGGACAAGTTGTCACTGGAATCAATTAAATGAAAACGAAAGTATGAAACACGAGATTACTTCGAGTTTATCAAACTGGAATAAATTATTTCTAAGATTTATAGCTTTTCGATACTATGCGTGTTCCTTTATTATATTGTTTTCTTTTAAAAAGCGAAATATATCCTCCTAAATAAACAATCCAATAATAATCCAACAATGAAAAAAAAAACATTTTTTTAATTTTTTCCTCGATTTGTTCATGCTTTAAAAGAAAAGATAAATTTACATACAATTAAAAATATCGAAATAAAATAACGTGAGGCATATTTCATAGAAAATATGATTAAAAAGTGTCTTTTATTTCATTTATTTTGTCATTTTTACATTAAAATAATAACGTGAATTAAATATCAAGTTATATCAAAGATGTTCCATTTTTTTTTCCAGTATTTCCTCTAATTTTTAATTTGAAAAAATTCAAACAAACTTATGTTCATATTTTCTGTTTTGTGTTTCTAGACTCGCCTTTTAAAATATAAAGGTGCTTTCCTTCTAATGACACAAGTCGATAAAAACATAAATTTATTTTTCTTGACATTCAGTGAATAACAAAGAACAACACTTGCGCTGACTTACGTCATCAAACGAAAAAAACTCTAAGAATCGCTGTATATATTATAACAATTTCTTCACTTTTGATTCTTTAAGGATTAAAATATATGATAATGCAGAAATTATTTTTATATAACAATTTTCTCACTTTTATTCTCTAAAGATTAAAATGATTATATGAAGATGCAGAAATTATTTTGGAGTCGCTATAAATTTCATTGTCGCGCTTTCAGCCTTGCGTGCCCGACTCTCGCAAAAACACAGACCATCACTAGTCAGAATTAACTGATCAAGGCTCCGGTGGAAATGATTTCAACGACGTCTTCCCGGACGTTGTCGTCGCTTTCAGCGGGTCAAATTCAAGACATCAGGAACTTTATAACATTCGAAACACATGAGAGATAAAAGAGAAAGAGAAATACAAACAGATATATGTACTTCATTCTTTTAAATCATCCTGAATATCATCTAAATGTTGCTTCACGCGCATATTTTCACTTTCACTGAGTAATAATATAAATAATAAAGTAATAAGTTTCGAGAACCCTGTTTCTTGAAAGGGAAAGTTGATAATACATAATACATGATCGCGTGATCGGTCAACGTCTACAAATCTCCAATATTTCCAAAATGGTTCTCCATTCGGTTTGAAAGAGAATGAAGGAAGGAAAACCCTTCTCTTCTTCTTCTTCTTGAGATTCTCCTGTTCGGATTTTCGATCCAACATAAAGTCACCTGGGTCTGTACCACGCAGTGAATTTGGATCAAAAAAAATCCTGGATAGTCTCTTCGAGGAAAGACTCAACAGACAAGTAAACCCTTCACTATCTCTAGGCAACCACCTGCCGACGCGCAAGCCACGCCCTCTCGCGGGTGCAGGGACGAACCGAGCCTCGCACAGTACGGGGCGCTCCCCGTTGTCCACCTGTCAAGAATCGCGTCTCCAAATTTCAGAGCGGAGTCGTCGGTACTCCGGAGTGTACGCACCTTGTCTTGAGGTTGTCCACCACGCGCTCGACCGTGATTTCGTCCAGCAACACGAAGTCGCCGATGCCGACGTCGTGGCTTGCCATATCTGTCTCGTTCGCCCACACGCGATACTCACGATCGTAACAAACCGCACTTCGTCGACCACCACGTGTCACCACCACGCGCGACCGATCCGCGCGCACCACTGACGGTTGGCGGGTTGGTAAGGTTGGTTCGCTCGACGCACGTCCCACCGTCGACCAACTTCGTTATCTCGCGCGAACGGCGAATGCGGTCATCTTCAGCTTGCAGTACTGCTTCCCGCGTCCCCACTGCGGTCGATGACGGTGTGTGGCAGTGCCGTTCATACTGAAACGTTTAGTGATGGGTGATTAGAATTCGCGACTCGATTCGCGATTCAAAATATAGCAATTGTTGACCAAGGATATTTTTGAAAAATATCGTATACGAAAATATTAGGAAATTTATAATTTACGTAAAATATACTGTAATATTTTCGTATATTTTTGTATGCGATATTTTTCGAGAATACAACTCCTTCTTTTTACATTGTTTATCTTTTTTTTTCTCTTCGCGAAGAAAAAAGGAGGAAAATTAAACGAGATGTAAGAAGTTCAGTTGAAAAGAATAAATCATGTAATCTTTTCATAAAGACAAGAAATATGAAAAGTGAATTTTTTTCTCATTATTTTTGGCAAAATTTTTATGTTTCCCGTCCTAAAGAAAAAAAAACTACATGATCGCTACACAGAAATTGAATATGCAATAAAAAAATTATTCCGTGTAACAAACAAAATAATGCGAGCATCGCTTAAGTTATATCCATTTCTATCAATGTAGATTGACTTTAATCTTGGTTTAACTTATTTTTTTCTTTTCATGATTCTTAGAAATAGAACAAGATAAAAAGTAAGTTAAACCAAGATTAAGGTTAATCTACATAGAAGTGGACATTAGATGACTTTGATCAAACTCCGTCGATTAACTTAATCGACAATTAACTCGATCGGCAGAATCGCTTAAGACAATCTCTAATATACAGTTCTTAATTTTTTTTATACATAGAATTTTATTAATTAATTTTATCTTATTCATATTATTTAATAAAATAGTGCTGATAAATCAAATTAATCGGAGTTTGATAAAACTGATCCTGATAACTCTATGACTTTCGCGAATGCAAGAATTTTTCCAGGAGAACACAGTTTAAAATCACATATCAAAAATTTATCACAAAATCATCATCAAAAGTAATATAAAAATAAAATAACATCATCATTATGATTTTTCTTAAAATGATTTCAACCTGACATTATTTTGATCTTATTATAATTTGTATTTTACTTGGATTATTATTGATCTTACTCATGTTTTTCTTTTCTTTACGTTTCTCTTTTCGTTCGCTATTTCTTTAAAATTCTTATAATAAGTTTCTATTATTATAAAAATCATAGATTTGTTCTTTTTAGTTAAATCTTCTTACACAGTTTCTCTCCTCTCTCTCTTTGCTCTTTTTCATTTTATGTTGAAAATAAGAAGAGAAAAGAGACTAAAAAGCATATCGATTAGGATATCGATTAAGTAACTTTTTACTCTACATTTTTCATGTTTCCGTTCTAAGAAAAAAAATTACATGATCGACTTTTAGGTTATGTCTGTATTCATCAATTAGACCTTATATTTAAGGCTTCTTTAAATTTATCTTCAGATGCTCTACGAATTATTTCATAATTGCCCAAGCAGCACAACAAATCATTTATATGATATTAAAATGATATTAAAGTGACTCCAAAATGATAATTAAAAGTCATTTTTCAATCATTTCTGATTCATTTTAATATCAATTTGTTATCGTGACTTATTGTTCTACTTAGGTGATTATAATTGAGCATTTAAAGATAAATTTATAAGGAAGTACAAAGACTATGTCTTAAATACAAAGACTATGAGCAGTATTCATAGACCGTTCTTATTTCAAGACTGTCTTAAGTAAAGTCTTAAGACGCTAATACAATCTTCTGATTGCTTTGTGACTTCTTAAGACGGTCTTGAATATAAGATTTGACTATGAATATTATGGCTCAGTTTCACAACTTACGATTAACCGCGCGTGATTCAACTTATTTCTCATCTCTTTTCAATTCTAGCTTTAGAAAGAGATGAAGAATAAGTTAAACCTCAGTTAAGAGTTAATCATGAGTTGTGAAACTGGGCTTATGGGAACTTTCCAGCAAGAAACAAATTGACACAAGGGTCATCCTTGTTCGATCAGTAAGAAACAAAGACTCTTGTGTCGATTGTTTCTGCTAGAAAGCTCCTTTAAAATACAGGCACTAGAATCTCTCATGGAGTGTACGTGACGTACGTCCCTGACGTACGCGGAAGAGATGGACGGCGCGTGCGCGTTCGCACACACCCGTGGCACCCATGCTTGATCACCTTTATTTTTGGAAGCTGCTGGAAGCGGGTAAGCGAGCGGGTGAAGCGGCAACTGACTGTCATTACTGTGTCACTAGAGTGTCGCGGACTGTTGGCGTGTTTGGATGTGCGTGTGTATGCGCATGACTCCGACCTATCATCACGAGCGATGTCGACGCGAACGGCGATGCCGACGATGACGATGTTCAAGTCAAGGATTGGCTCGACATCATTGACGAACGGCAATGGAAATCTCACCGAGACCCAGAAATCAATGCCAGCGAGCTTTTGGTCGAGAATTCGCGTGAACGAGTGGACGTTCAGTCTGATGCTCTTTATCTTCTCACTCGCCATCATCGTGATTAAGCTGTACCTGAATTATTATGGTAGGTAAACACAAGTCGCTCGGACACGTCTTGCTCTTCTCAATTTCCTTTAAATCAGCACATCGCCTGAATCTTTCTACCTCCCGAGATCGGACGTGTTGCCAAGCTTCCGTTCGCGCGTCCACGAATCTCAATTGAGGTTAGACGCATCATTTAAGTTAATTTAAACGTACACTTTCTGTTTTGATTCTGTTGAAAGGGACGTTCCTAGCGATCTGAATCGCTTCCACGAGGAAAGAATCGTTGTCACGCGAACGACAGTAGATCGTCGCCGGTAGGACATACCCGTTCTGGGTCAATCCGTCGTATACACAAGTTTTTGTTTTGGTTACATTGGAAGTGGGATTGCCGACGATGCGAATCCGTCTTGAGGGGAAGCCTGTGTCGTTGCACGTCGATATGTACTTTATTTTTATTTTGTCTCCTGTACTTTACTTTTATTTTGTCTCCTGTCAAAACGCGATAACTCCGAAACGGAAGTTAGCTCTGTAATTCCTCTGATTATATTTTCTGTACACTTATATTATTGGATATGTTCTTCTCAGTTATGCCTTTCTATATGTTCTTCTCAGTTTTGCCTTTCTCTTTCTCTGCTTTCACAGCATGGGCAAGTAATTGTTTCTTTAAAAAAAAAGGAGAGGTAGAAATGTAGCTGAAAAAAACAGATCTAATATTTCTATAATAATTTGACCAGGCGATCGTTTGTTAATTTGCCTGTTATGTTCTAATTATTATTTATTGTCATGTAGATATTTCTAAAATTATTTATGTGATATTAACTGTTCATGCTTTCCAATTTATGTAATATTAACTTATTAATGCTATAAGACAAGAACTTAACATGATCTAATCATTTGTTTGTTTATATTAATTTTACAAATTGTACTGCTATAAATTGTCTCATCTCATTCTTTTATGCCTCTATCAGAGTAGAGATTGAGATTGAATTTGAACTAATCAAAGCAAAGTTTGTTAAACTAAATATTAGTATAACTATTGTTTTGTATATTTACATATAAATATTACTAAGAAATATTACCAAGACTCGCTTTGAAAATAGCATTCTTCTCTCTTATTTGTGTTTAAATATTTCTTGGTCTATTTATTTAATATTAGTTAATATTATATAATTCTCTTTTTTCTAATTGATTAAATTCAATTTCAATTTCTAGTCTGATATTAAGATGAAAACCAGACGATTCTCATCTCCGTTATGATTTCATTAAATAAATTATTTTTCGCAAAAATTCGCAATCGCACAGATAGCATAGAACAGTAATAATTTCTAGTAATATTTCAGCAACATTGCAACGTTGCTGTAATATTATTGGAATGTTTTATATTACGTCTAAAATTGCGTGAGCTTTATTTCTGATAGATAAAAACGCACAGACGAAAGAAATAAATCTAATACATCTCGGCAATAATTTGTCCAGGCAATCGTTTGTTAAGTTGCTTTATGTTCTA
The DNA here is from genome assembly GCF_000143395.1 of Atta cephalotes. NCBI lineage: Eukaryota > Metazoa > Arthropoda > Insecta > Hymenoptera > Formicidae > Atta > Atta cephalotes. The sequence goes on from NW_012130089.1 coordinate 1,969,807, forward strand.
ATTATTATTTGTTATCAATCTGTATATTTCTTAAATTATTTATGTAATATTAACTGCTTTAAGGCAAAAACCTAACTTGGATCAGTTATTTGTTCATTTATATAAATTTGATATTGTATCGCTATCAATCAGCGTCCATTCTGTTCTCTTAGGAAACTAGACGATTCGCTATTCTGATTTCAATAAACGAATTATTCCTTGGCACAAAAATTAACCATTTATTCCGTGAACTTTATTCCTTTTAAAGAACACATCGTAGCGTGCATTATACAAGAGATGAAGAGATAATCAATGATTATATTTTTACGGTGCTTTCCAAGAGTTTTATCATTTAAACGTGCGGCTCCGAACTCGTGTTAAAATGCACATCGTGTACATGTAGCCTGCATTCTTCGGTTATATTTTTACCGGGGCGCGTGGCCCATTTCTATTATGAGATCATCTTTTCCCGTACAACGCAAGTCCTTCGATCCTCTCCAGCTTTCTCGCTCATGCATTTATTATGCGAGATCTGGCGTCGCCCATGACCGAATTTGTCAAGGCCGTGTCATCGTTTTAAAAGTATATATGCCTGATCAATCATAAAAAAAGAAAAGACAATTAAAGAGAGAACTTCTTTATTTATCTTATCTTTTATTTTATCATTTAATTAAATTAATTACTTTTACATAAACTTTCACAGAAAATTTCACGCATTAGGATATAAATGTAGTATATAATATTATTTTATTTAGAATTTATAATATTATATTTTAATTGAAATATATATTTATAATTTAATTTAAAAATTATGAATATAAATTAAATTATTTATAATATTAATTTAAAAAAGAATAATAATTTAGTTTAAATGTTTTCTTTACGAATTAATGTAATCTATAAAAGTTCTATAATTTTCTCTCTCTCTGTCTTTCAAGAGATTTATGTGGTTGATATGAGTTTCTCATGCTCTGCCCTTAGGAAAGCTTTTGTCATGGCAAGCTGGTGATCGATATTCTTTGCCATCGGTAGCATTTACGCAAATGTACGAAACAATACCGAGTATGTCCGACGTTTTATCGAAATTTGATGTGAAACAATTATCGACGGATAACGAAAAGCTTTTGAACACCAGCAAGTACGCAGGAGCAACTTCTGATATGCTGATAGCATTTTACAGCAGATTTGGGTGGCTGTTGAAAGCAACGATGAGCGGACTTGTGATAACAGGTTTCACTTGGTTTATCCTTTACAAGGACAGCAGTATACCTGGTATCAACCCACCGTTTCCTTTCAGTCCTTCCAAACAGAGGTAGACTTTTGGTTTCTCTATTTAATTACAGTATTTATTCAATTCAATTACAGTAGTTCCATACAATTCTTGCTTTAGAGAATAAAATTTTAGTAAATTTTAGGTATGCATCTTTTATTGTACAATATATAATTGATAAAGATGTATGAAAATCTAAATAAAAAAATATATAGATAAAAATATATATTCTATTGCTCATTAATTTATTAGAACAAGCAGATAAATTTTATACTTTTTTATGCTGCTTGAAAAATTGCAAATGTAACGCGATTTATATTTGTTAATGTTGTTTATTTCAGGATACGTGGCAGTTCAAGGATACAGATAAATTATTTAGTTGGTGCGCTAAATGGGATATTATTTTTTATCTACATGTGTCTTTAATATAGTGGAAACGTTGTCGATTTTCAAAAAATGGTTCTATTTTTTTCTTTTTGTTTATTTACATAGTATTATTTATTTAATTCACTAATTTATGTCGTCGGTAGCACGTTTATTTATGAGTGACTTTTATTTGCGAATAAGGCCTACTAATGACAAAATCTTAGTATTTTGTAGCTCTTTTTCTATTAATATTGCTATATTATTAGATTTCGTAAGTAGCTTTGAGCAAGAATTAAAAGCTCTTTGAGCGAAAACTAAAGTTTCGCGAAAATGCACAGGAATACATTTTCTAAAATGTGAAAAACTTCGAATGAAACCCACTATTAGCATAAAGAATTTATTCTGCTTCTATGTATATTAATAGGTGTTACTAATGACACAAGGTGCGGTTATTGAAACCAAGTACTTTGGTTGCGCGGTATGCAACAACCAAAAAACGTCGAAGTACAAAACAGATTGTTCCATACCTTCTTCTCCAAATTTTATATAATTATCTATTACTACTGTTTAAGACTGATTGATAATCTGAAAGGGCTTATTTATTGATAGGCTAAAGTAAGTGTTGTAAGATATAGTTAATTTATGTACGCAGAATATATATTATATATATATATATATATATATATATATATATATATATATATATNTATTATATAAGTATATAATAATAATAGAAAGAAGTAGAGGATATAGTATAATTAATTATTATTACTATAGTTACTAATACAGGTTACTAT
>NW_012130089.1:1972449-1993966 GCF_000143395.1 Atta cephalotes
AGTTATTAGTAGTAGTAGTAACGTAAGTAAGTAGTTAGTAGTAATTAAGTTAATTTTATTTAAGTTAGTACGANAATATATATATATATATATATATATATATATATATATATATATACATATATTGCTTATATAAGAATGAATATAAATAGCAGAAACGTGAGGCTATGAGTAATATTATATTTCATATTCAATGCGTCATTCTGAATGTTACAAAAATGATTGAAGTCTTTCTCATTGGCAGCTAAGAATATACGAAGAAAAACACGTTTCTGAGGACCATTCGCCTATATTTATATTTAAATTATTTCAATAAATATTAGACTTAAATTATGAATCTATTACAATTTCAATTTTTCAAATATATAAATATTGATATAAGCAAATATTAAGCGAAACTATGACTTTTAATTATAAACATTTATAAAAATTACAAAACACTTTACAAACATTAGGGTGCGCAAAAAGTGATACATTTATTATATAGAAGTTACATAGTACGAACTAGAATAAGATAATTCCCAGAGGTTTATCATGCGATAAAAGCCTCGTCCTTTCCGATTATCGCAGAAATAACGTAACACAAATTACGCTAAAAGAATATTTTATTTTTTAAACGATTAAAACAGGAATGTTAAAAAAAGAATGGATATTTGTAGTTGTGTAAGCTGCGTCTTATTAATATTATCGCTGTATACGCATGTTCTCCCGCATTCGCGAGAACGAAATGCTATTCAATAAACATTGAATATACATTCGCACTTCATGTATATTTCTTATCTCATTCAAATGTTCCGCCCGACGGCGACATGTTGGCGTACGACGCGGCGATAACGCAATCGTGCGCAATCGCGAGGGACTTGCGCAAGCATGCGCAAGTTGTAAAGCGAAGGCGACGAAACGGTCAGTACGCATTGTGTATACTGTATCGTTCACGAATTCTTGTCTCATCCACCGTTTTCTGCCGTTGTTTTTCGACGATCTTTTCTCACGATGGCGAATGAGACGTGTTCGTCTGGCGAAGTCATGACTGAGGCCGCGAAAACGACAAATCAGTTGTACAAGATCCACAATCAGGATGACTTCAGCCGGATTACCAAGGGAATTAAGGTTGCACGGTGCATGCAGTCACCGTCGACTTACGGTGAGTTCAGAGCTGTGAGCCTGATTTGTGAATGTATAACAAGACGCAGAAATGCGAGAAACATATGTTTATTTATTTTCCACTGAGGTCAGAATAGAATTCCGCATTTAGAGCGAGATGAACGTTCAGACGAACGTTCATTGGGAGCAGAAGGTGCAGCTAGAAAGGATAGCTCACATATGTGACATTTGTCAAGGCACGAAGGACACTCAGCAAGTTCTAGAGAAGCGTAACTGTTTCTCTTGAAACAATTACTGAGAGTAGATATCATTTAATAATAGTTAATTAAATAAAATGTGTTTATTGTGTACTGTACTATTGTATGCATCTGTTTTTATATTGTCAATTGTCAATAGGAAAAAATTTGTGTAAATATTTACACTTATTTAAAACATTAGATTGTATGACCTTTTTTGTTATCTCTTTCTTATAGGAGATAATATATTTTAGATACTGTCTTAAAACAATTATGCTTATCAGTTTAAAGGCTTTGGATGCAGAATGAAGAAAATGATATGCATAGCTTAAAATGTTTATGTCTCGATTGTTTAAATTTTATTTAAAATTATGAAAACATGTATTTTGATTTAATATTATGATTTAATTTCATTTAACGTGTTGTTATAATAAGATTGGTATGAGAATTTTTTTTCACATTAATATTTTATTTCCTAGAATTCACAGTTATATTAAAAATATATAATATAATAATATCGCTATATGTAGAGTCTAAAGATTACCAGTGAAAACCTTGAGTTCATATCTTTAATATAATCAGTTGATGTGATATTAATCAGGAAATTAATTACATTGGATCTCTTTGGGCCGTTACAAAGATAAAACTTAATTGTACAAATTAAGGGAAGTTGAATATTATTTTTTGTTGAGATTATCCTAAAAAAATAGCAGGTCGTTTTTAATTTTTCAATATGCATGAGAAAAATAGGAAATAGTTTAACAAGATTTCACATATGGAGTTTACCTCTGCTTTGCAGTACTGCCTGACAGTGAGCAGATAATATGCGAGCTGGTGGTATCCGATTCTTTGTGTTGTTCCTATTGTAATACCGAATTTGAGGATAAGGTGCAACAGAGACTCCACTACAAGCTGGATTGGCATCGTTACAATCTGAAGCAACATCTGAATGGTTTGAAGTCAATTAGTGAAGACAATTTCAATAAGTTGGCCGGTGAAGGTACAGTCTGAGATGAAGTACAGCGAGCTTTAAGATGGTGCAAAAACAATTAGGCATGTGGGAATTTTATAGGCGACATGTCTAGCCTGTCTGGTAGTGAGGTAGAGTCCGAGAACGATGACGATGCTGGTACTTCGGAGACTGGGATTTCATCTAATGAACAAACCAAGAACGAGTCATCAAGTAAGACTGGACTTGGCAGATCCAGAAAGATGTCAGAAAGACGCGGGAAGGCAATCGAGTCAGACATTTCGGACACGGAGTACAACGAGGAAATGTCCAAGGAGCGGAAGCTACAGGTTGTCGCAAGTCGTCACACCAAGGTGTTTTTCGAGAATGATGATGGCAATATATTTAGTATCTACCGGTGTTTGCTGCATCATAAAAAGGTGTGTTTGTTATCATTAGTAGGATTGTCATCAATTAAAGTGATGCAAACTTATGCACTATTATTCATTAGTCTATTCTTTTCAGCTGAACTTGTTGCACCGTTCATTTTTCCTTCTTTTTTTCCAACGCAACATAAAGAAAAAAAGAGAAAAAGTAAACGCTGCAAAAAGTTTAGCTAAAAAGAACAAGTCTACTATTACGTATGTTTGGAAAGTATATGCTTGCACACGAAGTATCATTTTGAAAATTGATTACTTTGTTAGAGTCGCTTGGCGTGCTCTGTACTTGCCAGATCGGGAGATATGCAATTACGTTTTAGGACATTCCCGAAAAAGACACCGAGATGATTGCTCAGGCACTGGATAGCGGCAGAAAGTCCAAATGGACGGTCATCATGGTTGGTGGTGGACACTTCGCTGCGGCAGTATTTCAGGGTATGCACTATTCTTAAGAATATTTTGATGATGTGCACAATTGTTATATTCACCCGCTTTGGTGTATCGCAGATGGTGAGCCTATCGTGCACAAGACCTTCCATTCTTATACCGTGCGAGCAAAACAAGGCTTCGCTCAAAATTCTCGTACAAATGGTAATCACGCGAAAAGCGCTGGTGCAAGTTTGCGAAGATATAACGAAGCATCGCTTATTCAGGTACATTCTGTTTATACATCTCGCTAGAGATTAATGAGTTATTTAATAACCAATTAAACTGACAAGTTGCAAGCTGATGTAACGATTCTAGCATGTACAAGAGATATTGGAGTCATGGTCGATGCACATCAACAATTCAGCAGCTATTTTGTACCGAGCAGTCGGTCCACACAATCGTACGGTGCTCTTCGGTGGCAAGAATCCACCTTTAGATAAGAACGATTTTAGAATAAGACCACTGCCATTCCCTACTCGAAGAGCAACGTTTAGAGAAGTCAAGAGGGTATACGATATTTTGAGTACCATGGAAATTTATGGTAAATAATAATAATAATAATAGTAATGAAATAGATGTTCACAATCTCAACTTAATTTATATTCAATCTGTATCGAACAATTCATTTTTATAATGTCATATTTTAGGCTCTGCGGCGGATTTCACGGACTGTTTCCCCAACTCTCCGCGACAGCCCGTACGGAAGAAGGTTTCGAAACCGGAGATCATGAGTGAAATACCTGAAGGAGAAATTGCTACGGAGTACAATTCTAATGCCAGTAATCTCAGTAATCCGCAGGATAACATTAAGACACCTGCGCAATCTACTCCAGAGAAGCAACACCGGAATTCTCGTCCACATATAGATAGGGCGAAGCCGAGGAAAAGTCCAAATCGGCCACTGCCAGGTTCATATTTAATTTGAAATATGAGTAATTAAGATTCTCCTTTTTTAATTAGGATTCTCCACAAGATATGCTGTAATTATTATTAAAAATAATATTTGCATAAAATTATGTTTATATTATTCCACTTATATTTGTATGTTAGATTAAAAAGAAAGATTTACTATTTTACAGATATAATTATTAAATTAGCTCAATCGTCCTCTGAGTCCGAAATAGATCCAAATTTTTCAATGGACGTTCCTTTAATTGAAGAAAATTTTGAGGTGTCATTTAGGGCAAATTTACAACCGTTTCAAGATACTGTGCCGAGATACATGAAAAACAAGAAAGCTCATCGACAGAAAAAGAAAGTCAAGAAGGATAGTAAGTCTCATTTTTTAATAGATACAGTAGAACTCTGTTTATCAGAGCATATGCCGGAAGACAAGACAGTTCCGAATGTTTCAGGTAATAGAGATTTACTAGTTTCTTTCTTCTATAATACCTAATTATTAGTTTCAATAATTTTGGAGCTGACATTCAGATAACTGAAGTTGAACACTTCGAACTTTTATTATCTGAATTACACATCCATAATTCGGATAATAAGAGCTCAACTAAAAGTTTAGAACGAATTTGTTCATATAAGTGGAGTGCAGATAAACAAAGTTTTTCTATGAATCAAAATTATAAACTTTTTTCAAAAAGAGAAAATGTTTACAGTTTAAATGATACAGTTAAAATAATATAAAGATTTTTATGTTAAAATTAAGAGAAAATGAAAAATACATTAATACATATTTTCATTTTAATGTATTATGTTACATTATTTTTAGATCAGATGAACAATGAAGTGCTGTCGGATGCTAAGATCAAATTATGGACTGCCTGTAAGCGGGGCGATAACGATCTGTTATCAGCAGTTATTGATACCTTGTTAGCCAAAATTAAGGAGTGCGAAGAGGAGCAAAACAAGAAAGATGTCACAGACAGTTGCGTCATGTCCAACAATACTCTCGTAAGCACGAATGACGTAACGAAATTGGTTAACGATACCAATGAGGATGGCAATACAATGCTGCATTTGGCGGCACTCGGTGGACATTGCGAGCAAGTATGGTGCGTACATCTTATTATTATTATTGAATAAATTTTATATTTTTAACGAAATCTTGAGTTATATAATTTGATTTGTTAATAGGTTGCTGCTAGAAATCGGATCTGATCCTTGCAATAAGAATAAAAAACTGCAGACACCATATGCTGCTGCAAACGATAAAAAAACTAGAAATGCGTTTAGAAGATTTATGGAAGCTAACCCGGACAAGTTCAATTATCAAAAAGTATTGTTCACAACAGAATGTTACATTAATAATATCTAAACAATGGTTTTTACATATGTATTTTGATGCTTAACAGTCTCAAATACCTGGGCCGCTCTCTGATGAGATAGAACAAGCAGAAACGGAAAAGAAAAGACAGCAGCGTAAGTTGAAACGTTTTAAGGAAAAAGTTAAGAGGAAGGAATTCGAATTGAAGAAGCAGGAAGAAAACGAGAAGCAGAAGTTTCTTAATCTTAGCGATAAAGAAAAGGTTAAGCATGTTATAGGAAATATTGAAAGTGTATTTTGTTAATAGTTTAAATTTGGTTCTCATTGGAATGGTTTATCTGATTGTTTCTTTCTCTTTGTCTTGTAGAGAGCTTTGATCGTACAGAACCGGATGTTGAGTGAAGGATACACTGTGATGTCGCGATGCTTCCAATGCGCCATCGATATGACTGATAAGGTGCCTTTCGAGTATAACGCCAATCGTTTCTGTTCAATGCCATGTCTCAAAGAGCACCGTCTTCACAATAAATATGTTATCTGATGGTGCATTATGTCTAGCTAGGAAAACTTTTATGCCAATTACTCATTTGCAATCGTGATTACGAGAGGTTGCATTTACAGTCAAGTTACAGTCAACCCCAGATAGCATACGAACATTCTATAAATATTTATTAAGAACATTTTTACATTCTGTAGATGTATTAAAAATACTGCAAATATTAATAATATGTTCATATAGTATATTCTAGTAATACAACTGTTGATATATAATACACTATGAACACACATAAAATATTTTATACAATGTTCTATATTCTACATATTTTCATATGTCTGCCTAATCTTATGCACATGATAAGGATCCCAGACAACATTAAGACATCTTAAAGATGTCCGAAAACTTTAAGACATCTTAAATAAGAGTACTCTCCTGAATTGTTATCATAGTCATATTGAAATTGTGACATCAGAAACGAGAAATGGCATGTTAATTTTTGTTGTGTATAAAGACAATTTGGATAAAACAAAATGATGATCGCGTTAAAACATTTGTAAAAATGGACGAAAAGTGTTTATTTTCCCTGATAGTAAATAATCGTAAAAAATGATAAAAAGTATGTGTAAGTGAAAATAGACTACGCATTGAATAAAAATATTTATCATTTTTTACGAATCCAAATTGTTTTTATTTATAAATAGCATGTGATAAAAATTAACATGTCATTTCTGATGTCATGATTTCAATATGGCTGTGATGACTTAGAAGCCTCAAAAAAGTCATATTTTAAGACATCTTAAAATATGTGATATCATCATAAAGGTATTTTTAAGATATGTTATGATCTATTTTATCTAGGGAATGTTTCAGACGCTCTATATTTAGCATAGTTGGTAAAGACTAATGTCTTTTTTTTCTTTTTTTAAGAATAAAATGTATTGTGTTTTTTCTGAAATATGTTTTTAATGCTTCAAATATGCTTTAAACAATATTATAAAAAAAACATATTAAAAACATCAATTAAGCACTAAACTGTTTAAAACACATTTAAAACATATTTTTTATCAAATGATATTTAGATATCTTAAATCATGACTTACGTCTTTTAGATGTTTTATTTATGGCATCTTTTAGATGTCTTATAAAAGACATTTGCGACTTCCTTTAGATGTCTTTAAGATATTATAATGTTCTCTGAGAAATAATTTATTTACGCCTTGCACCAACATTACTTTGACTTTTTTTTTTTCATGAGAAAGAGTTTAGTTAATGCCGAGAGATAGAGTTTTAAATATCTCGCTCAAAATCAAAGTAACATTGATGCAATCTTAGACATAAATTTTAGAATTTTAGATTATATTAGCCGTGTCAATATTTACATTGTCAGTATTGAAAATCTATAATTATTTGTAACACTATAGATTTTAAGAAATCTATAATTTACTTTACGTATATAGACTTTTAGTATTGACAATATAAATAATATATATACATTATTTGTTTAATGTATATAATAAATTTTTTATGGTACACGCACACATATTTTCTTTGTCATATTAATGCACAATTTATATATACATATATACAATTATTGCTCAAACGTTTATTGAGACATTTAATTTTACTAAACTATTTCTATTGTGCATAGCTATTTAACGTAATATTGTGTTGTATATATTTTTTAATTAACAAAATTTTTTAATTAACAATAATTAACAATTTATAAACAATGTATAAAAAAACATTAACGAGATAAATTTTAAAATCACATTCTACAAACGGATTGCGTTCAGCTCAATAGTTGAGAGAGCTCTTTCTGCTATTGATGTATTCTTCTAAGTCTAAAATTCTGATTGGATGATTTAAAAGAATACAATAACAGCAAGTGCTCATCCAATTACTTACTGGATGTAGCGTTTAACTTCCTATCAATTATATTGATTAGATGATTTCTCCTTTTGCATTAAGCCGAGAATATATTTGCAAATTGTAATAATATTTATAAAGATTTCTTGCTGCTATATATATATTGAGATTTCTTGCTGCTATATATATTTTAAGTGCAACTTACCTAATGTTTCCTGGAAATGTTTTTCCTCGAGATTCAGCTGAAGATCTATTAAGCGTGATAATATATCAGACGCTATTGTATAGTAAAGCAGTGCTCTATACAATATAGTGCCTGGTATATTATAATACCTGATATACTACGTTATTATCAAGTACCACTTTAACCTTAGTGGACAAGATCAGGCCCATATATAAAAATACTTAGAATTCTTTTACTCGAAATAAACTTTTGAAATGCGACCCAGAAGAACATTCTATGAATGTTCTTTTTATTATGAATATGAATTTAACTAAATAAATATTCTATGTAGGATATTCGATTAAAATATTCTGAACATATGTATTTTATAAGAATATTTTATAGAATAATTTTGTGCTATCTGGGATTGTATATTGATAAGTATCGAAATTCTACGGCTTGTAGAATTTGCATCTTGTAATAATTTCACTATAGAAAGGAATTTTGATGATGTCATTGTGTTTTTCTTTGGAATATTCTTTTATAATAAAGCATGATGATTTTCAGAAAATTATTAAGAACACAAGTATTTCTTGATTTTAATAAATGAAAAAGAAAATTATGACAAAAGAATTTTGATATGTAAATAGCGATGTAAAAAGATGAATGATAAGATCGAACGATTTAAAAAATTCTTTTAGGCTATAACAATGGATTATATATTTCGATCTATATATAATCGGATGTACACAGAGGGCACATTTTTTACAAGGTATAAGGTATACTCTATACATATTTCGACTAATATTTGACATCTTTACTCGTATTAAATGCCATACATATAGTATATAGGAGTAAAATGACATACTGCTAAAAGAAATAATACTACTCAACGTTCACATATACATTCACGTTCGAAATATTTGCGGAAAGATTACGCATGTACATACAGGATGCTTAAGTATAATTTATTTCTAATATTTTTCTTGAAAAAACTGAGAGAAAGATATTGCCAAGAAATTAAAAAAAATAATATCAAATAAGAAAAATTAACATTTCAATAGATTATGGCCAGTATTCATAATTAATTCTTATAGGTATTTAAGACTGTCTTAGGTATAATGTTAAGATGTTAAGATGAATCAATGAAATGGTATTAGCATCTTGAGTCATTACTTAAGATTATCTTGAAATAAAAATGGATTATAAATGCGTCGGGGGCCTGTGAGTATATTATATAAATATATAAGAAAACTCAAGATTTAACATATTAATAAATAATTTTTTCTATAAAAAAATTTTTTTTCTAATTTATATAATTAAATGATGTGCGATAAACGCGATTAACGAAAAATAAAAGTCAGAAACTTACAAATTGGAATAGAAACTTTAAGATATTAATGAAATTATTTAAAGAAGTTAGAGCTTTATAGATCATTTAAAGAAATTAGAGCTTTATAAATGCTAATTAATATTTAATTATTAATTTAGAAATAATAAAATAAGATAATTACTCGGATAAAAAAATCATTAATATCAGAAGAATATATATTATAAGAATATATTCTATCTTTCTATTAATTATTAATTAAATCTGTAGAGATGATTTTATCAAAGGCACCCTATACATATCCGATCGTAAAATCGTATTAATGACTAGTATCATCAAAAACGAACATTCGCTCGCGCGTGTTATATATTATCCTAAAAAATTGATTTCACGATTAACAATACGATGTAATTCCGGAAATTCGACACGGTTTTTGCAAACGAAGAATATCTCGGATGAGAAATGAAAAATATGTTGAAGAACATCAAATGATTTCACAGATTCAATTGTAACAGCAGTATATTATATCGACATCCAGCAGTATATTATAACTCCCCATTGATGTATGTACAAGGTAACTGTCTTTACACTTAGTCCCTACAAGCTTGATAAAAATAGTGCACAAAATATACATTTTGTGCAGAACGATCGAACGGTCTTACGCGATTGTTTGGAAACGATTGGAACGGACGTGGATCGAAAACCCGAGATCTAACTTTGACGAGGAATGAGAAGAAAATTTTTTGACATCGCGAGTCTTTTCGATCGCCCTATATATATCTTTCCTGGTTTCCCTCTTGAACATTCGAGATATATACAAAATTATTTCGGAATCGTGAAGCATAGATCTGAGTATCATTTAGGCTGAATGCATGCGGAGTATCGCTTGTATCGTGGTCCTCTGTTCGTGCAAAAATAGGTGTTCTGCATTCGATTTTTTATTTCTGGTTCCGATCCCGTCAGACGAAACGTCGAGTGCAGCTCATTTAAGTACAAAATATCTTTGTTCGAGATCATCTGTTATGTTTTCTTTGCATCAATCTTCTTCGTGTCTGCCTTGATCACGATGTATGGTCTGACTTATACTATTTTTGTTTCACTGATTTAGATACTGAGATACATGCAGTAGATCTCTCTTCACTGTCTAACATAGCAATGTAAATTTAAACTGAAAAATTTTCGTCATACTAAATTTTACACAACGGTAATATTTTGATTCAAGATTTTCATTAAGATTTCGCACTCTCATTTATATGGAAATTCATATGAAAATTTTCAAATCGAAAATTTAAAAGTCCGTAAAATAATAATGGAGGATTTTTCTTCTAGAATTTTTTGAATTTTTGTTGAGTATATTTGTTGAATAATTAATTATTCAAACAAATTGATATTAAATGATTATATTTAATTAGTCGTACTAATTGATGTATCTGTGAAAACGATAATGGCCAATGTATTATTAATCTTGTGGTGACCGAAACATCCGTTTAAAATTTTAAAATCTGAATAATCGCTCCATTTTCATTATTAATGTAAATTTTTACAACGATGTAAACTGCCATTGAAATTTTTTTAAATAGTAAAAAATCTGTATGTTTGTAATACATTTTCCGCTTTTTCCAAGATTCGTCAAAATAATTGAATTCTCTTCGTTTCTTCAAAATCTAAATCGTAACAACAGCAATCAAAGCGATCTTATGAACCAGATTTCATTTCTCGTGGCGATGACATCATCTCTCTTCATTTAGATCGATGTGGAATCATCCGTATCGGTATCATCACCGTAGAGACCCTTGCTATCAGTTTTCGTCCACGAGGTCGCGGTAGTTTCCACGCCAACCTCATACCTATTCTCCTGTTGGGCATTATTGGATGGCACGATTCTCACGTAGGTCTCCCTTACGCCCTTCTGCTCTGTAATGTCCTTAGTCCTCTCCTCGCAACTAGCGGACTTGGAGCGGATCTTCTCCTCTGGCTTCTTCGTCATTGTCTCGATCGATTCCAGCGAGCTCTTTCTGCGGCTACTCCTGCGATTCGACCTGATGATCTGCTGATTACCGACAGAGGGTTTTCTGCCCACCTTCGGAGAATTCTCGTTCTCCAGATACTTTCGGATCCATTTGGGTGTCTCACTCGAGTATGCCTGCGCCTTCTTCGCATACTTGCCGGGTGTGCTTGGCAAGATCATCGGTATCTCCGTCTCGATCACCGTCGTGATCACCTGCTCGTTCTCGTCGAAATTGCTCTCCAGGAACTTGCGCTTCGGCGTGCCTCCCACGCTTAGCTTGCCAAGCGTCGAAACGCTGCCGCTTTCGTCACTGCCGGGCGTCTCGTACGTGTACGAATAATGCCGTTGAATGTGCTTCGGCTCTTTTTCCTGTTGTTGTTGCTGATCCTGTTCCTTATCTTCCTGCTCCTTGTTCTCGCTCGTCTCTTGGTTTCGTCTATTCTCTTCTTTCTCGATTCTCTTCAGTTTCTCGAGCGCATCATCGATCGAGTATCGCGGTGATTTCCTGCTGCTAGCACTGATGCTGAACTCTGGCAACTTCACCGGTGACAACAGCGATTGCCTTAAGTTGCCGGCGATACTATGCCGTTGTCGGACAGGTGGATCCAGCAACCGACGTAAGCTTGAGTTTCTGATCTCCGGCACCGACATCCTCTCCCGCATCGGAATCGGCGGTGGTTTACCACCGCGCCCAGTCTTCCCGAATGGAATGATTTCTGATTTGGGTGGCGACGGTGATTTCGATGGTTTTCTGCCTGTGAATGGGAAATCCGGCGCGAGAAATCGTCTTTCACCGGGTGGAAAGATCGGGGACGTGCTCGCTACAATAACGCTTTGCAGACCTTCGCAGGTAGGACTCTTTAGTCTGTCAGATGTCAACCCCATGAGCTCCTCGGTCTTCATTTGCTGATGCTCGAAAATCGGCGAACTGGCGATTGGTAGCAGCCGCGACTTACAGCTGTCTTGACTGTCTAGACTGAAACGCTGCTTCGTCAACTGACTGTCTAAGCTGAAGCGTTGTTTGGGCGTGCCGGCGATCAATCGCAGGTCGTTTTGCGTCTCTAACTCCGGTATCGAGAACCGATCGCGATTGAACTTTACCTGAGCGGCACTACCGCCCAGATCTTTGATATTTCGATACTTAGCTCCGATGTCCAGCTGCGAGAGACGATCGCGCTGGCTTACCTGTAGGATAGCAGGCCCGAATCTCTTATGTTTAAGAGGATAAGGTGGCGGCGAGGGTGAATGCATTCCGATACCGCTACTGAGACACGGTTGGGACAGTCGCTGTTGCGTCCGACCAGGATAATAGTCGCCGGTGACGAGAGTGGGCTGCGACAATCGCTCGCGCTTATCATGTCGCAAGGCAAACCGACGGATGTCCGGCTGCGAAAGTCGCGACGAGCTTCGTTCCATCGTCAAACTGCCACGGGGACTTCCGCTGCCACCCAGAGCATGCACATTTGGTGTCGATAGCCTCTCTTCTTCGTTGATACTGTTGTCGCCCGAAGTAGCACGTAGACTTGTATAGGATAGACGGCCTCCACCGCTGCCACGGTGCATGCTGAAATTGAACGAATTGATGCCGCTCAGGCTGGAATTGAGGGTGGGCTGCGACATACGGATGCGACGGTCTGGCGAACCGCCCGATCGCCGGTCGTACGAGATCAGCAGAGTCGGTAGGTTCGGCTGCGAGTAACGACTGCGTTGACTTGCGGGCGAGTAACTCGGTGGACAGGGAGTAGTTGAACGGGTGCATTCGTAGGTGCCCGAATCCTGGGATTCGATGCTGGATTGTGACTGCGGTGGTATCTTGACGGGCGTGATATGCAGATTCGGATGAGACAACCGGTTCTTGCGGCCCTGACCCGGTCGTTTCAGATGGTCGATCAAATTCGGCTGGGACAGCCGGACGATGCATGGATTCGGGCGTCGGTTCAGGTACCAAAGGTCCCGGCGGGAATATGGCTCGCATCAGAGGGTACCTTCCTCACGCAGGCGCCGCATGAAGACTGGTCGTACATCTTCGAAGAATGACGGTAGGTCGAGCTCGGCGGCGCGTGCGATACCACCGTCCTTGCACTCCAACCAGTATGTATCCATGAGGCCCTTGCCCTGCGAAAAGAGCAATCAAAAATGAAACACATGCTAAAAGAGATTATTCAAAAATTAATAATAAAGAAAAAATAAATTATATAATTAATTGGTATTTTTGAGAAAAGGAGGATGAATTGAGGAAAAGTATTATCTTTCAGTATTGGCCGGTATTAAATTCAGTATTAAATTTCTGTAGTATTTGTGCAAAGAGTATTTGTGCGTATTTACAATACTATATACAATAATACTATATACAATAATATATACATTAATCAATCAAACGCATATATGATTGTTGTCATGATGCATTTTATTGACTAATGCATATTAATTATTATAAATATACACAATAATTTACGCACAAATAATTGCATTGGATTTTATATATTTTCCTTTGTTATAAATAAAGAATTAAAATATACCTTTACATCGACAAGGCCACGGTGTTCGATTTTGAAACCGCCCACCGCATCAAGAGCTTTTTTCATCTCTAAGCTGATGTGAATTCGCAGAGCTTTAATGAAACAGCAAAAAGAATTAATCAATACATTGAAATATGGAAAGAAAAAAATACATTAAGTGGAAGATATAATATGAAGAATAATATCGCTGAAATCAATATGAAGAAGATGAAAAATGCGAAGAATTATTTTTCCATTGATAGTTAATTTTATTTATACCTTCGCCAGTCGATTCCATGCGACTTGCAGTGTTTACGGTGTCACCAAAGAGGCAATAACGAGGCATTTTGCTGCCAACGATACCGGCCACGACAGGTCCAGTATGGGCTCCGCTTCTTATTTGCAACCGTTCACCAGGACGTTTGGGCACCTGGAATACGGACGAAGCCGCCAGCAGATCTAATGCCATTGTGGCGATCTCAGACACATGCTTATCACCTGAGAAAGACACGAAATCGCGAGTGAAGAGATATTAAGTGAGGAACGAAATCCGAAAAAACAGCAAACATTGAAATGTAGAATGCAAAAAATTTAGTTAGTGGAATATTAGTAATTAACTTACAAATTACTGACAAATTTGATCGAAAATTTCAGCAAATTGTCATCAATGACCACATATTAAGTTTCATATGTTTTGCCGAAAGTTTACTGATATAATTATCAGGAAATTGTCGGCAAAAATCAAGCAAAGATCTGATCTTACCGTCAATTTGCTGTCAAATTTCAGCAAACTTGTACGGTTTTGTTGATAATTTGTTTTCAGCAAGATACAATAGAATTTGTATCAAATTTGGTGTCTTTTTATCGATAAAATTTGTAGCAAGCATTTGACAAAATTTATTTTCAACAGATTTGCTGACTGGAAAGAAAACATTTATATTTTATTCATTCAGAAACTAAAGAATTTATATGCACGAAGAATCCGGGAGGAAAGGAAGTGCTTATCACTTCCAAAATTGCATGCTTCAAGACAACATGCAGAGCTGGGGGATGTTTCGTACTTTTACCATTTCTAACGGGCAGACCAGAAGCGACCATGTAGGAGTCTCCGATAGTCTCCACTTTATAGACATCGTAGCACTCGATGCGAGCATCGAATAGCTTATAGATCGAATTGAGGAACGTCACCACCTAAAAGGAATGCGGATACTCGTTAGTCTTTCACTGATTTCCTATGAAAACGGGAGGCTGATATTCATAGTCTATTCTTCTTATTTCACAAAACCATTTCAAATAATATCTTAAGATAATAAAACAGCTCTGATTGGTTTATGACATCCTAAGACGATTTTAAATATAAGAATTATGAATTGCACTGATTATGAATTGCATCCTAAATATATATATGTATTATATCACTTGTATTATATCATTTTCATTTTATATATCATTTTATATATCACTTTTTTTTATATATCATATATATATATATATAAAACGAGATGATACGATAAGATGAGAGTGATACATAGGATGATAGACGAGCAGTTGCGTTCGATTCGGATAATCCTTGCGTGTCCAGCGGGAATTTGTATGGTATGCGCGCAATTTCATCACTGTGGTAATGAGCAGGAACATTGCACGATAGAACTTTCGCGTAATTTGGAAACTCGGGATCGATCAGTAATTTCCCATTGGAACAGAAATGAATGAGGACGTACCTCGAGGGGCGTATTCTCCGCGGCGATTTCCGTAAAACCGACTATGTCGCTGAAGTAGACGGTCACCGCTTCATAATATTCCGCCGGTACCTGATGGGCGAAAAAATTTATGGATCCACCGAACGAGGCAGACAAATAAATTAACAAAAAAATATATTATTCCTCACGATCAATTATTTAGAAAAAGCGTCACTTGGGACAAAAGTTTAAATTGAAAGAGCATTTAATGATATTGCTAAGTTTGAGGATTATAAAAAATTTTCCATTTCAAAAATTTATTTGCTCGAAGATTACAATATTTTTGAAAAAATTGAAATTCTATATTAATTTGGATTGACCTGCTGAGTTTGCTTGAGTTGTTGGGCAACGCTGGGTGGAAGCATTTGGAAGAGCAATGTGTCGCTCTTCCTCTTCTCGCGTTTGAGCTCACGTGCCTTCTGAGCTAAATTCGCGGCGTACATCTGTAATTAATCAAATAATCTGTAAATAATCAAACGTATTATAACGTATTATAAACGATTTAAGATTTGTAATAGTGTTACAAAAGCAAAGATAATCTTTAAGATTAATAATACATATAAACAAATTTTTTTAATGCGGGAAAATTAAAAAATAATTAGAACTTTAAGATGAAATTAATTATGTGTATGTATTTTAAAATGGAAAGAAATGAATTACTCTAATATTGCAAAAAAAGATTTGATTCTTATAAAAAATGTGTGTATTTTTCGCGAAGAACTAATCATTAATAACAATTGGCGATTGACGTCTTAATATTGCTTATTAATTTCTTCTATAAGTAGAACGAAAGTTATATGAGCGATAAAAACGTTTTTGTTCAAAGACTGAAACTTCTCTTATCGCGACCTAGACTTCAACAACTGGTTTTCCATTGAGACGTCAGTCACGCGACGCTCGACGTTTATTTGTCGACGACCTCGTGGTCTCGAGAGCTCGGAATCGAGTTATAGGATTTGTCACGATGCAAAGTAATTTCGCGCGGTCGCGAAAATTTTTTATGGCTTTTCTCGTGAATTCTGCTTCCAGACAAAGTTAACATTAACATACGATCGAAAAGAACCGTGTTGTCGCTAATTAGAATTCAATTTAAATGAATAGTAATAAAAAGAATTATTAAATTTTTTCATTTATCCTTACATAGTAAATAAAGAAGACAGTTATGAAGAAATAATTCTACTTATCGATAACTATGCGCAACCCTTTTTCCGCGCTGACTCTTATTAGCCTTGAAATTTATTTCTTATTATTATTTTAAATATAGAAAGTCCGTTTTAATCATTATATTCTTACACAGTAAAAAGTATTTTATATTTGTGTTAAAATCAGTCCATTCAAATACCTTTTAAAATTTTGTGTTAAATTTTTAACATATTCGAATGTGATATTAATTTAATATAATATGATTGTTATTTGCATATTTTGTGTATTAAATTAATATTATATATTTCTTAATAAAAATGAAACAGTTTATAAATAAGTAAATAAACAAAATAAAAATAATATATTTTCAAACATAAATTCTAAAATAAATAAATAAAATACATAATTTAACATATAAATATTAATTTTACTTAAAAAATATGCTTCTGTGAAAAATTTACAAATTATGTCAATACACATGTACATATTACATTTTGGTTAATTTTTTATATATTTGTATTATTTTCTAATAGATTCATCTTGTGTTAAATTAACATAAAAATTTGAGTGGACATTTGTAACATAAATGTAACAAAATTTTCCAACTGTGTAGATCGAGAAAAACAATTTTATTTGATCTTTATCTTAGATAGAAGGAAATTATTGCTCAGATATTTTTAAGATATGTACTCTCAAAATAGCTAGTTTAATGAAAGAATAATTAGATTCTAAATTTATTACATTTTGGCAAAAAATCTGAGATGAAAATTAAAATCTGCGTTACGTCCTGTATACAAATCACTGGAAGCACCACGTATGAAAGAGTCACATGTATAAGCATGAAAGAAAATCAAATCGACGGCTTTGAATCGTCGAACGCGAACCTGAATGGTAGCGACAGCATTGCGCATCAGTATGATAATGATGGGAGATACCACCAGGACCAGAACGACGATAGCGATCCCCGCGACTTCCTTGTTGCTCGCATCTTGTAATGTCGAATTGACGTAATCCCTGACAAAAATAGCATCACACGATGGTCAACGTACTTTGTATTCTCTTTGTAAATAATATAATATAAAAATAATTAAAAATTGCAAAACTAACAATAAGTATTGTAAAACATTTATTGTACTCGACGAGTACATCTATTCGGAATCAAATGACTGATGTGAATAAATTTATTAAATTTTATTGAGATAAAAATAAAGTGTTGAAAAATTCTACTTTGTTGAGAGAAAGAGGAACCTTAACTGATCTGACATATTACAACCTATTACATTTCAACCTTTATTAAAATTCAAATCTAGAGCTTTAGCAAAATCGTTTTTGATTGAAATACAAGAGTTATATCCATTTCTACCAATATAGATTAGATTAGATTAATCTTAATCTTAGATTAATCTTAATTTTGGTTCAACTTACTTTTCATCTTTTTTTTATTCTCAAAATTAAAAAAAGATAAAGAGTTAGTTGAGCTGAGATTAAAGTTAAGCATTAGTAGAAACCGAGCATTAGCGGAATTATTAAATTTTACTGATGATTGACAGAAATAAAAAATTGAGAAAATTTGTTATTAGAATGTTAATTCAATATACTGTAATATATTAAAGCCCAATTAAATAAATTTATTCAAGTGTGACTAATTGTTAGATATTCTTCGTTTTCGAAATAAATTATGATTAATCGCGCGTTGAGTAATTTGTAAGAAGAGAGGTTTCGCTTGGAAATTATCCCATTTCACCGAACAAAAGATCGATATTTTCCTAATAATGATAGCAATTAGCGAATATCCGATGTCTGATAGATAGATCCGGATGGGTCTTCCGTTTCATGAGTCTTGTCAAGAGAGGGGTTGAGACAAAGAGACAATTCCATTATGAAGATTCGCTACCTTATCATGTGTCGCAATTCCCGCTGCAGCTTACGCAGTTCATCGATGTAAGTGGCCATTGAATCGAAGTAAGCGATTGCGTCGTCTACACTCGACTCCCTTTTTTCATTCCGTAGAATCTCGTTCCGTCTGAGGAGTGAATGCAAAACGTTTGTCCGCCTACTCTTATGCCATAATTTATCATTGTCTTGTTACGCTGTCGACGCTCATAAAGGCGCCTTCACGAAACACTTCCTCTAAATTATCAAATTATCAGATAATCTACATTTTCTCACGAGAATACAAAGAATAATTTTTTATTACAATAAGTATGCTCACATAAAGTATATGTTCAATTTTTCAAAATTGTAATTAAAGTATGACGTATCCATCTTTCATCTTTTAATCATCGTGCATCGAATATCCTCGTATAAAAAAATTTTACTAAAAGATCTAAAATTTTACTAGATACAAATTTAAAAATATATCTAATTGTGGAATCAAAGTCAAAGATTGCTAAGAACTATCAAAATTTTTTACAACAAGTCATCATTTTTTACTTTTTGAGTTTCCAACAAAATTATTTTCAGATCTGTATCCAGCAAAATTTTAAATACTAGCCTCGTTCATATCTTTCGGTAAAATCGTGCCGAAGTATAGTATATATAAGTAAGAACAAATTCTGTTTTCTTATTATATCGCAATCTTATTATGTCGCGTTTTCTTATTATGTTTGAGCAATTTTCTTCCCTCCGTCTAAATATATTACGAAAGATATGAACGAAGCCAGTAATTTTATTGCATATGAGACTTTTCCGCGTCATACCGATCACGCGGAGATGAAGCGCGAGAGATGTTTTTACCTTGCCTTGATCTTGCCGTACTCGGGCATGGTGCGCGTGAGTTCGCCGTAAAACTTCTTCAGGGAGGGCACATATGTCAGGGCAGCGTTCAGAAGGTCACGGCCCAGTGCTTCGTGGCGAACGTAATTAATGTAGTTGTCACCGAAAAGGCGACCTCGGCCAAAGTAATTGATTCCCTCCACCGAGGCTATACCGAGGCTCTCGATGCTCCGCAGGAGATTCTTGAAAGCTATTAGATACCTGAAATGGAAAAGTCTCGTGTATTCGTACGGATTTTTATGTTTTTTTTTACCAAGAGATCCAGAATTAGGCGATAGCACAGAATCTTGCATAATGTATAAGAAAATAAATCAATCAAAGTCTTTCATGTCCTTCCTTGTCATGAAAAGACTCTGATTTGTTGATTTTCTTATGCTTTATTTGCATTATGTGTTATACAATGTTCCAGCTTTTATTGTCTCCGTTATTTCCCAATCTTTTAGAAGGATTACGATAATAATGTGCGTTACCTCCACACCCCGCTGTTATCTGTCTCCTTAATCTGATTAGTCAAGTGATCCAGCATAGCGGCGTTCACGTTCGTGTACCATGTCATCACTTCAAAAATACTGCTCTCTTCTGAACTTATCTTTTGCCTGCGGGAAACAAATAAACTTTGCGTTCAACTCAATTGTCGCTTGCATCAGTTATCTCTCAAATGAATATAAAATGTAATTGAAGAAGAGTGGAAGAATTGCTAAAGTAAACGCGAATGACATTATTGTAATATATTAGTCATAACATCTCGTTTCTCGCATCTAATGATAGTCTGATATACGATTATATACTGGAAAAAGAATCTGGTTGCATTAATTAAAATTCTGATTGAAGATAGACAAATCAAAATTTTTCAGTTGAATCTATTATAATTTTAATTGAGAATAATCAAAATTTTGAATGATCAGAATCTTCTGGTTCATTCATTATTATTAATTAAATTAAATTAAAAATTTTTCTCAATGTAATGCCACATTATCACGTGACCATAAAAATGCCGTTTAAAAAAAAAATATTAGATACATGTTTTCGATCAGCAGAGGAGAGAGAGATTTTAATTTTGAGAAGAATGTGAGCGGGGGAACGAACATTAAGAAAAAAATCGATAATTATTTATATTTATAAAAATTATAAAAATTTTTATTTAAAAGATATATTGGTTTTAACAAATATTCGTCTTATATTATTTAACTTTTCTCTTAGATGTTTGCAATTCTTCAGTCTCTGGCTATATGTAAAAAGATAATCTTCAAATATTGATCTTATTGTGGAGACAAGTTGTTATTAACGTAGTGTGCGATACGAATATAATTACATCGTGCATCGCACATGGAATGATTTGATTGATCATAATCTCATCTTGGTCTCATCTTACAAGGCCTGAACATAACATTCGAAATTATAATATTTGAAGCTTGACATTCGTCGAGCTGTTTCCTTTCCTGCAACTCCTTTTCAGAAAGAGAATTTTTATATTATTACGAATTTTATATATATATATATATATATTAAGAAGTAAAAGGAAGACATGACAACTGTACATAGAATTATGTTTTTAATGAACGACGAGCAATCTTATATCTTTTGATTTCAATATTTATCGCGGTACCTTTTTGCTTGTCACCTTCGTCTGGAGAAGATTTCGCCTCCGTTCGAGAGTGACAATCTAAAAAAAGACCGCATGCGATCCTTCGGACAGGTATGAGCCGCCTTGGACGATTTGCACGTGGCGATATGTCGGTCGATAATGACATCGGCGAGGTAAACCTTCGCATTTGTTGCGATGGTTTGATCGGTGTGTAACGTTGCACGTCGATGAGGCGAGATTTACTCGTGGACAGATGACGAGAAGAAGGAAAAGGGAGAAATAGATGAACTGAAAGAGAAAGAAAGGAAGAGAGAGAGAGAGAGAGAGAGAGGAGGAGGAGAGGAGGGAGGAGAGAGGGAGGGGAGGGAGGAGGAGGAGGAGGAGGAGAGGAGGAGAGGAGGGAGGGAGGAGAGAGAGAGAGAGAGAGAGAGAGAGAGAGAGAGAGAGAGAGAGAGAGAGAGAGAGAGAGAGAGAGAGAGAGAGAGAGAGAGAGAGAGAGAGAGAGAGAGAGAGAGAGAGAGAGAGAGAGAGAGAG
>NW_012130089.1:1993986-2021816 GCF_000143395.1 Atta cephalotes
GAGAGAGAGAGAGAAGGGGGAGAGGCGGAGAAGAAGATATATGAAAAAGAGAGAAAGTCAGAGTCAGCAGGGGAGAGAGAGAAAGGCAGGATCTAAAAATACTGTCTATTGCTCCAAATGGGCGTTCGCGCGCTCATGTGTGACGACCTCTTCCATTCCTCATAAAGAGAACGTGAGAGAGAAGAAGCGTGAGAGAGGGAGAGGGAGGGAGGAAGAACGAGAGAGAGAGAGAGAAAGAGAGAGGAGGGGGAGGGGGCGAGAACGAGAAGTACGAAAGTAAGAGGAGCAATAATACAGAGAGAAAGACAGACAACTTTATTGTAAGAACAGAGAAGAGATAGACAGCTTTATTGCGTTCTTCTGAGATTGAGTACTCTTGTGTGCAAAGAAGGAAGATGCATAAGAATAATCGCAGCGCGAGCGTGACATGACAGAAGCGTATACGAGTAATAACGCAACGAGTAGACGGTTAAACAAATTCAATTGTCGATATGCTCAATTGTAAAACGAGTGTGTTGAAAAGAAAGAGACGGAGAACTGAAGAGGAGCTGAAAAAGAAAGCGAGCGAATATTTGACGAAGAGA
This sequence comes from Atta cephalotes, assembly GCF_000143395.1. NCBI lineage: Eukaryota > Metazoa > Arthropoda > Insecta > Hymenoptera > Formicidae > Atta > Atta cephalotes. The sequence goes on from NW_012130089.1 coordinate 1,994,571, forward strand.
GGGAAGATGAGACAGTGGGATAAAAAAAAGCTCTATGCTTTATTGCGCATTCCACATCTTCTAAAAGCAAAGGAACGTAAACCGCGATAGTAACAAAAGAAAAGAAAACATAAATGAGATGACTGATGTATCGGCGATACTGCCCTGAGCGAATGGAGTGAAAAATATGGAGTCTGCGAAATATAAAGGTGAGAAAATACTTTATCCGCGGTGATTAAATTTCTTAAGAATAAACAAAAATGTATAACAGAAGGGCTAAGATCCAAATTTTTCGTATATTTAAATTTTAAAAAACGTATGTGTGTTTATTATTATTATTGATATATAAGTTATAAGTTATTCTTATTTATCTTTATTTCTTAAGAATGTTAAAGATAGGAGTACGTAAAATAATAACGGAATTAATTAATAATAACGGAGGTATATAATTATAACAGACAAAGAAATCGATAAATGTATCTTTATATATCAGAATCAAAGATTCAAGAGAGAAAGAGAGAGAAAGAAAAAGAAAGGAAAAGAGAAACTAAATGCTCTCATTATTGAACGAATGAATGTAGCATATCTCAGATGAAGGTCTTTCTTAACTGTCATAAGACAAAAATTCCATAAGTAGTGAAAATAAGAAGGAAGTTCGTAGGAATCCATTACGGTTTTCCGTATCGATCGGCTCGCAGAATCTCCGCCCTTTTCCCGCAGGCTTCACCGAGAAAACCGAAGGATTGTTAGTGTCTTGTTATCTATCGGTCGTATCGGGGGACGACACAAATGCGCCGTAACTGTTTTCCGTGTGCGTGGTCGTATGATAACCGCCGCGAGTCCTTCTGCCTTATTTCTGCTTCCATTCCTCCCTATTCGATCCGCGAAGATACATATTATTCCTCAATACCGATATGAAAATGTCTCTTATAAACAAGACACATTATTTCTACTTACGAAGATTCTAAAGTCATTTATATTTTTTACCAATTATTTTTCAAATAAGTATTTTTTTTATTTACCTTTACATACAGATTAAAAAATTGTTTTCTACAATTAAAGTATAAATGTAGTTCAAACTAATCGATTTCGTGCCAAAAATTTATAAAATTATTGTTTTTTATCAGCTTTAGACATTGATTCATATCATTTGCTTTTTGTAAAAGTTTTGTACTCATAAAACAATCTTGATTGGACTATAGGGAATAAATAAACATTGTTAAGTTCTTAGAATTAAACTTAGATATCTAATATAAAAGATCAATTAGAAAATTTGTACGCATATGTGCGTGTGATATTAATGTCATGTGTAGTGATGTATCAACGACACATAAATCGTATATATGTAAATCTTACTGAATCAGTAAAACAGATGACATTAGGATTCCCTTGGTGCTTGCAAAGTATATTCTTAAGGCCTTAGCAGAAAGCTGACTTATAATCTTAAGATGATATTATGACTTAAATCTTATGTCTTTAGTAATGCACAAGAATTATCTTAACTATAAGATAAGACTTATGTCTTAAAGGTGTATAAATACCAAGTATTTTTAAAACATAAATTATAAGATAGTTCTTATGTGTTATTAAAGATATAATACTTAAATCATAATATATTGTCTTAAGATTATAAGTCAATGTTTCTGCTACGACTCTTATCCCGCAAATACAATAGAGTAGTAAGCCTTGAGTTTTAAGAAATTGATCACAGTCGAATGTGAGAAGAATAATCAACTGTGATTGGTCAATTCCTTAAGGCTTACGTCTTATTACTCTATTATGTTTGCGGAGTTAGCAAGAATTTGATTTTTATAATTTTCCTGCAACTTTATCTGCAATTAACAGATTGGGTTTCATCGTTTCACGCCTGCTTTCGCAAAATTATCTTTTCGAAAGGGAATATAAACGCGCTAATTCCGCTTATCGAAACCGACTGGTGATGAGAGATGCTATAATTATTTCGAAAAATATTTTCATCTCCGCATTGTAACCTTTCGTATTTCCATTGGTAAATCGCGATGCTTAACGGTGTATTTCATATTTTCAATCGACCCGGTTGAGGTATTCAATTATGCTACACAATAAAGCAAAGTCGAAATTAAAGTTTCCGTCGCACAATTTCGAGGCACAAGTTACGATCGGCACATTGTTGCATCACTACAAAAGGTAGAGACAAAGAAAGAGAAAGATAAATAGATTCATTATTATTATTTCAGGTCAAGTTCTCTAAGAACATAATACAAAGGAAAAGTTTAAAAACAAACTGTACAAATAATTAAAGTAATATAATACAAATAAAATACAAAAATAATTAAACATTACAGAATTCTCAGAAAAAATGAATATAAAAATATATATAATTTTATATAATTCTATATAAATGGACATATTTTATATATAATTGCATATAATTATATATAAATTTATATATAAAATTATATATCAAATTATATTAAATTATATATATAAAATTACATATAATTTTATATGATTTTATATAATTATATATAAAATATTTTTTCCCGGGTTAAAGACAGACACGAAGCCGCAATGAAATTAAGAAAAAAAAAATAAAAATAAAAAAAGAAATTAGTTTGTCTCGTGTCACTGAAGATGATTGAAGAGTGCTCGTTTAAATGCGCTGAACGTTTTGGATTCCATGATGGAAAGCGAGTTCCAATTGTAGTGCCAACGTAGTGAAAAGAGTGCTGGTAGGTAAAAGAGAGAGGAAAAAAGAGCGCGGGCGGTCTTGTAACAAAATATTCTGTATCTTCATATCCGTTGGCGACCGTATATGCAATGTCTTTCCATATCGATACTTTATCGCTCTATCGATTTATCGAACGTACAAGCCGGACGGAGGTTTGCACTCGACGTTTTCGCTCCGTCGGAATGAAAAACGAGCCTTTTATAAACATTCGACCAAGACACATTGGAATCGGCAAATCGGCTCGATTTCAATGCCCGCATATGTAAAGTAGAACTCACTCAGGGGAACAAAGTGAAGGAACGATCCGTCCTACGAAAAGAAAAAGAATAAAAAACGGAAAGAGACCATTATTTCTCTCGTTTGCGTAACGCATTTCGTAATCGACCAAAGAAAGTCCACGCGACGTAATTATTGTGTAATTAATCAAAGTTTCGGAGATTTAATTGGTGACAGAGGACTTCTTTCTCGATCTTATTTTTATGAGTCTGTAAAGCTAACAAGAATAAAATTTCGTAATAATGTTTGGCAATATATCCTCGATGTATTCTTAGAAAACATTCTCATTGGCATGGAAAAGATTGTCAGGGGCATTTGCATTCAATTTTGCGAGGTCCGCTTGGCCATGGAGATAAGGGGGATAAGGGTTAAATATTTTTATCGTCAATCGATGCGACAAGTCGAATGCAACATGCCGGGGAATTATTATAAAAGCGTGTACGTCGCTTGCTCATCTTCGCCACGCCTTTTGACCCTCCGCTACATATAATTAGACGACAGGAGAAAAGGATTAATCGAGAGATGTGTATGAGGGCGTTTCCGATTAAATTGCCCCGTCGTTCAACGTCAAAATTACGTTAATTAAATCGTCGGGTACTATCGTCTGATCAAAGCGACCGTAAAAGTGCGCCAGCCACGCGCGACAGAATTTTTTAATCTTAAATTGACAAGTCAACGGACTAACAAATTTTTTAATTGAGAAACTTTTGTTTGTTGAACGCAAAAAGTAGGACAATAAAACTTAAGATACAACTTTGTGTTTTTTGTCAATAATTTTTTTTTAATTCGAATAAGAAATTATGAATTAAACAATTTTTTAATTAAAATTTTTATATTAATTTCTCTATTCATTTTAATTGATTTCTCTATTCGTTTTAATTGAAAAAATTTTGTACGTTGATTCTTTCAAAAGACAGAAAAGAGATAAGACACACTTTAAACACACTTTATGTTTTTGGTCGATGATTTCTGTTTTGAAATTTGAATAAGATTACAATTAAACAATTTTCAATTGAAATGTCAATATCAATTTCTCCATTCATTTTTTTATATTAATGGCAAAATATATAATATTTAAATAATTTAATACAATTAATGGTTTTGTAATGACTTTTTCTCAATTTCAACTGCTTCAAAGATCCACCGACATTTTTGTTACATTTATCGTCGTTTAAATGCCACCGAAATATTAAACTCAAACCATCGAGAGATTTTCCGAGAATTTTTCATCATCAAAGACCTCACTTTTCGAACATTAAAGCGAAACTTTTTGCTATACACCTCCGCAATCCTGAAAGCTTCAATGTTTCGTTTGTCGATGCAATCGCACCGATATTTTCACAAAGAGATTGCTAATTGTATCAGTTGAAAACGCGATGTCGCTTTATTCTAATTAAAGCTCTTAAGCTCCTAATTAAAAATAATGAATTTTTTCCTCGCCACACAATCTGCCGCTTCGGCAACCTCGCCTCGTTAAAAGCTCTGGTTTTTTTTCTATTCTGTCAACGCTACTCCCACTCCACCTCCCTTCATGAGAAATAAAAAAAAAGGTTGTATCTTTTTGCGTAAAATATTGAAGCGATCTCGCCATCGGTTCGAAAGAAAAGTCGCTGTTCACTTCACGCAGCTGGCATAAAAAATTCCGTATTTTCATATGTCGTCGTTTTCTTTTATGGAGTCAATAGGAAAATTATATCTCGCTCGTTTCTTTTTCCTTTTATCAGAAGAATGGACGCTCGGTTTTCCTTTTCGCCTCATCCTATTTCCACGAGAAAATACGACCACGACGGTCTTGTCGTATCGCCATGCGCTATCTTATGTTCAAGATGTACCACTTGATATACCAATCCCTTTCTCATTCCGCTGCTACGGGGTGGTCTCTCCCTTTGCGACACGCGTCTAGTAATAACGATGAAATATCGCTTGCCGATATGCCGCGTTCTATTATAGAATCGTGTCGCTATCTACGTCCAGAAATTTCAATACTTTTGTGTTTGTTACATTATATAGAAAATAAAAGGAGTAAAACCAAAAAATTGCAAAGATCTTTTACAAAGCTGATACAATATATTGTACGATAAATTTTAGAATTTATTATACTATTAAATCTATAGTGTCAAAAACTTAACGTGAGCGTTCTTGTTCAATCATATCGTTATTTTATACTAACACTTAATGGTTATATTTGACTATACAATGTCAATTTAACACTATAGTGTCAAATTGATACGATATAATAATGTCAAATTTAATTATCGTTTTGATAAAAAATAACGATATATTTAGTAGGAATAGTGACTCATATTAGGTTAAATTTGACATTGTAGATTTAATAGTATACGAAATTACTTATTTTATATATATTATTAAACTTATTATTTATTATCTCATTTTATACTACATTTTATATTTAAATTAATGTATGTGATTTAAGTAATTTTATTATAATACATATAACATTCACAATATTATATAATTTATTTACTTCAATATTTCATTATAATTTTTAATATCAAGAGTTTCTTATAAAATCAATTTTCATTATATATTCATTCATGTTTTAAAGATATTTCCTAACGAAATATTTATATGATCTTTTCCCCTTTTAGAACATACAAAGAAATAATGATTTTGAGAAAATATTTAAATTTAGCTAGATACAGACCTGAAAATAATTTTGTTAGATCATCAAAATAATTATGTAGGACGTCCAAGCTAATTTCTAGAATATTAAAATTTTTTTGCAGCGTTGCTCATTATGCTTGATGGTCATACATAATTATTTTAATAGTCCAACAAAATTATTTTTTAAATTGTATCTAGCTAAATTTTTAGATACTTATTAAAATCGTTCTTTTTATATATGTATATTGCATACTCAATTGAGATTAATTAATTTCTTTTTAATATATATATATATATATAATATTAATATATATATATATATAATATATATATATATATAATTATATATATATAATATTAGAAGGATATTAAATATTAGGTGTAGTAAAAAAAATCCATTATTTTTCCATTCAATTTCATGCAAAAATAATGAATTTCTTTTTACTACACCTAATATTAAGAGGGCTAGCTTTTCTTGGAATCTTCGCTTTTGCTAGCTTAATAAATCGTTTTTGAGTTTACGATCACGGAGGCGATTGTGTATCCTGAAAGGAGTTGAAAATTTACAAAAGCAAATTTACTAGAATATTTATAGTTTCATTAGTCAACACTTAGGGCCGGTTGTTCCAGTTTTAAATAAACAATGTGATAATTTATCTATTGGATAAGCAAAAGAGCATAAGAGAGTAAGGTAGCGAGCTGAAGTTTATCAAAAGGAACAATCCAGCCTTAGTGAATTTGTTTATTTTTGTAAGTTTCATCTCATTTCAAGATACACAATCGAGATATCAAGAACTCCCGCTCATGGGATATGATTGTCTATGCGAGTATTTGCTAGTGGGACACAGGCCCAAGCAGGAGAAAGGGAGGGATAAAGAAAGAGAGGAGAATTCCTCACTCGTACTCTGAATGGAAATTCAACAAGTGTCGGGACGAGGGCTCGAGGGAACGGCCTGAAGCTTCTGTCGTAACTTTCCATCCAGCGGGTGGTTCAGTGGTCGTGCTCGCGCGCGGAAAAGGGGTAAAAGCCAACATGGGAATTAACTGTCGGTTACGTACAAAGCGATATCACTCGCTTGCGCTGGAGAGTCGCAATTTGTCTTAATAATTACGCCTGCGAAGAGCGTCGCGCACCGGTGCAGTATAATTATTACGAAGTGTACTCACGTGCGCGTGGGGGAGAGGGGGGGGGGGGGGCCTCTTAAGTTAATTAGATAAAGATTGCCCGCGCATGAGGAATTCAATTCCCGCGCACGGGATATATATGCCGACACCATGAACACAAAACATTTTATTCTTTACTTTCTTTTTTTTTCCTGTTTCTTTAATCTAGAAATAGTCTGGGAATTTCGGGATGTTTTTATAACAATTTGCCTAGCGGCAAAAAATGAATTGTTGTAAAATATCCTTTTGTACAAATATTATTTAGCATATTTTTTTTCTTTTTTAACAGTTATTTTTTACGAACTTTTAAATATACAATTCCATCGAAAATTCACAATTAAAAAACAATATATTAATTAAAATCTTTATTTAAATCTTTTGAGAAGATTATAATAAACTGCTTAACATTGCTTGTTTTGTTTAAATATTTGTTTAATTTTTATTTATTTTTTTCAGAAAATTCTGATTAAATCTATATTTAGAATATTCTCAAATCCTAATAAATCTGAAAACAATCAGTAATATAATATGATTTAATAATAGTGATGTTAATTAGAGTGTAAAAACACCCTAGAGATTTAAAAAAAATTAGATGATTATTAAGAATCACGCTATGTATAGTTGCGATGTATTTACTATTTCTTCGATATCAGATCAATTTTAGATATGCAACATTTGATTAAAGTTAGAGCACAATCTTTTTAACGAAATTTAAAATTGTGGATTGCGCAACCGCGAGAAGTTTCTAATATCCAATTGTGACGAACTTTGTCGTTAAACTTTCAGCTACAATTTTCACTTTTCTCCTCCGTGTGTCTGCCCCTAATTGATCGAGATTCAGCCAAGCGAGACGGTTGGCTGACCCAACGAGTTAAGGTCAGAATTTTGTGCAAGACGCGATTTCACGGTTATTGGCCTCCTTTGTGGCGGATGATGTTCGGAGACGACCTTCATACGGATCGATTCAATTTACCTGAAGTCCTCCAGGCGTGCCTGGAAGGCCTCCTTGCTCACCACGTCGTACGTTTGCGTTTTGCTTTCGTCCCTGGGCACAGATACCAGCGGCCACGTGCTCATGTTATGGAGATCCTGGTCGGTTATGGCGAATCTCTGCGTCAGGTTCGACCTAGTTGTCGAGCATAGGGTAAAGTGAATTAGGGAGGAAGATGTAATTCTCATTGGGACGAAGTTTCCTAAGCGTATCAAGCGAAGTGACCGAACGTTGAGAGCACGTAAAAATAATATATTGTAGAAAATCACGTACATTGTTATTATTAGGTAATTAAAGAAGTATGTTATATTGTTATTAATCACGAGGAGAAAAATAAAACAATTTTAAATTATTAATTGCAACAATTAATTAATTATCTTGGCCATAAGTATGTAATCCTCGATTTATTGCATTTTTTTAGAAAAGGCGGTAATAAAAGTCAAACGAGAGACTAATAAAATAAAATTGTTAATAAAAATAAATATTATTTTTTAATAAAACTGTTTTTTAATTTATTTTTTGTTAGATATAGAATTTACGTCAATTTATGAGAGTATTTTATACTCTTATAGCCAAGATTATTTTATAAAAAGATTATCTTTATTCTTTATATACGTTAAAACTAATGTACGAATTATATCGATTAATTAAATATTTTTTATTCGTATTTCTGAAACATATATTTCTAAAAATTTTGATCGTCTCTTTGGATGAGTTTGCGCAAAAGCTTGTGTGAAAAGCAAAAATTTGCCAGGAGATCAGAATATACGTTACGAAAATATTCCAAATCAAACAAAATCAAACAGCGCATCGAGCAATATTGTTTTTAGTCAATTCACAGAGCTTTTCGAACGATTGTCGCAACTACTTCAGTATTCCGCGAAGCATTTGTTTTTGCAGAAACGTGTCGCATTCCCTTGTCTTGTCTCGATTGCGAAACTCGAGAAAACCATTCATTCTCATCACGCGAAATGCAATGGAAAGCATTTCCTCGCGCGCTTGTTCGAGGAAGAGATTTCGCATTTCGTCGCTGTGGCACGATCACGTGGTCGGATCAATGGGACTTGTGAACGTTCCATTCGAGCGATAATTACACGAGGCGTATCAGAAATACGAAAATAAACGAACTGAAAAGGGAATTAAATTGTATTATTATCTAATCAAACACGACAGAAAACAAATCAGAGTTATCGTATCTTGTTTTCAACAAATTTATACAAATTTTATCTATCGATGAAAACTGGGAAAATAATTAGTACCTCAATGTGTTGCCGTTGGTATAGATGAAAAAAGCCACTTCAGATCTCTCCAGCTGCATCCTGGTGACCATTTTGCCCAGATCCGTTGCTATCGTCACCTGCAATTATCATTGCACATGTATCGAAAATGTAAAAAATAGCGCATCTATCATCATAGAACCCTAATTTTTACGAAGAAGTACACTTTGGAAGGGAATTCTTTTTAATCCTCTATAGGAACAAATGTTGCATATTTGCAATGTTTTTAAATTAAATTTGGGAAAATTCAAGGTAAATATGGGACCTGTGCAGATTAATTATATTTAAAACTGAAGATGGAAATGTAGTATTGAACATGAATATAGTACCCAAAAAGCCTACATTAATATATTCTTCATTTACAAGACATTTTTGAGCAAAATCAATAAAAAAATGTTTTTTCTTTTATAATGAGACGATGCTGTATTTAAAAACTTAAGGGAATTCTGTTCTAACATTTCAAAAAGTATTTTCTAAGTCCGGCTGATAGTCCAATACTTCCTACGTTGGATACTTCTACACGAAGGAGATAATCGTCTTCATCGAGATAATGGTCCGACGTTTATTCTCACGGAACTTCCGTTAAAAGACAGAGTTAATTGTAAGACACGAAAGGATCAAGTGGAGGGTCTTGAGTTTCGAGAGACCGAGTATTTCCAGAACATATATTCAATTGCCATTTCAAGTCCCGAGTGCCTGGAAAGTGTCACTTTTGGCACTCGCAATCATTTCATCTCAACTAAAATACATGAAGCTTTTTCTCGGCTCTTATTTGTTACTCATGGATTTGAGAAAACAGATCATCCTATGCTGTTTCATTTCTTGTTTTGCGTCATATTGGCGATGGATATTCCATTACATAGAGATTCGTTGATATAGGATTCATCTTTAATAATCCTTGATTTTAAATCGTTAGATTTCTGAGCAGATTTTCTTTTTGATTGAACAGAAATTTGAGTGTCATGAATCTACTCACGAGGATCCCTTATAAATTTCCACCTGTTAACCGCGTTATATTAAAAAGAATCTCATCAGTCTAAGCCTATGTTTTCATTTCAATCTCATGACTCACGGCGACGAGCGATATTGTATTAACGCCGGTAATAAAATCGTTTTACGATCCGAGATAATTATTAGCGTGGTTGCAAATTGTACAGCAATCGCAATTAAATATCCTACCGAAGCACCGTTGCCATTTCACCGTCGATCTTTCCGATCCCTCTGAAACGAAAACTTTCGCCAGAGAAGTAAGGATTCTCTCTCATCAAGCGAGGATCTTTCGTTGAAAACCTAGCACCTAAGCTCACTAACTATAATAGAAAGTTCTTTGCCAACGTGCTCTTTGTCAATAAAGCGCTCGTATACCACAGAATAATCCATGGCTCTGTTAGCGTGCCACGAACTTTTTAAGCCAGATCAGCCTGGCATCCCGGCTTTTTAAGCCGGGTCAGAGGTCGTCCTGCTTATCCTCATTGCTTCGACAAAGTCTCAGCAAAGTTGCTGTAAGGATCAGACTAAAGCCAGAACGAACAGTTACGTACTTGGCAGTAGGTACGCTGATTTTAATAATCGCTGCATCCAACTTAAAACTCACAATTTTTATTGCAGCACTTATATATGAATTCTTAAAGATTCTTGTAACCATTTCTGCTTTTTTAAGTCTTCTCGATCTCATTTATTCTTAACTTTTAAATGATGGCTTTCTTTTCAATGGCTTTCTTTTTCCAATGTTTTTTTCAATATTCTTTCTATTACTTATAACTTTTTTTATCGATGAAAATATATATATACATATATATATATATATATATATATGTTTGCTTACTACCATTATAGGTATTCTTTAATGTCTGATGTTTCGAGTAAAGAAATTTTTTTTTTACAATATGTTTATTTTTATAAAAATTATAAGCAATCGATTTGGATGGGTATATCATACTGCAGTGCATCGTTGCCATAATATGGCGTTTTAAGGATAAATAATATGAATGCAGCCATTCTTTTTGGAAAAAAATTCTATTATGACAGATATTTTTTTTATAAAATTACATATCTTCTTTTCAATTTTCTTTTCAGTTTTCATTTAAATTTCTTAGTTTTACAAAAAGTATCTGAGCAACAAAAGTCTTGATGTTTCTTTTCCATAATTTTCTGGTGCCCTAGATTATTCCTGTCATTCCGAACTGCAGCCTCCGGCATCAGATTTTCATTCTTTATAATGAAATTCATTCTGTTATCATATTCGTTCTATTATCATTTAGCTTATCATCATACAGATGTACAGAATGATTGATAAAAAATAATTTGTGATGTTAAATTCTTATTATTAATTTAAATAATATTCGTTGCGACAAAATTTTATGTTACGAAAATTAACAAATCTGTAGTGTTACAAAAATTAAAAAAATATAATGTCCAGGAATCTTTTTAAATCTGATTCGAGCTGAAAGAGAAGAATTCCCAATGCTTCTTATACAGTGTAGAATTATAGAGGGTGTGTCGCAGAGAGCGAGGTGTATCGATGAGTATGCGAAACGCTCGTCGGTTATACAGAACTCGAGTACGATCGCAAACATACGTATACCCGACATCACCGACAATGACGACCATTCTTGCGACGTTTGTCAAACAAACTCGAGATCGAAGACCGTTGTTTCCGCAGACAACATTGCGATGAATTTCGATTTGATCGACCTTTCGCTCCCAGGAGAATCGTGTCTAATATCCTTGTGGACAAGGCGATTAGATAGAGAGCAGTGGAAATTTTCTCTCCATGAAGGAAAAGCGCCACGAATAATTTACAATTAAGATGCAATTAAGATACAATGGCCCACGTATTATGGTTGATCAAAATTTACTTGCTGCTTAATGTACTTTCTTAATGAGATTAAAATTGACATAAAATTGACATTTAAGAAAGTGAGCGCGAAATTATTTGGTAAATTCAATTAACGTAACTCAATTAACGTACATACATTTACGATTTTATATTTAACTAGCCATAGATATACAAAAATATTTTTCATAGATAAAATTTATTTTGTTAAGAAAAATCTAATAAATTTAATAAGAAATTTAACTTTAATATTTTAAATGTAATAAACCTGGTCGTAAATGACAATTGAAATATATTCGTAAGAATAATAAAATATAAAGTATTTTTTGAATCATAATATTTCTGTTTTATTAAAAATAAAATAAAATATCGTTTTTCAGTATCAAAGAAAATTTTATAAATTTAAAATTTGCTATTCTCAGTTATGTTTTCCCTGCGATGGCCGACTAAACATCAGTTACGTCATTGTCCCCCCTATCTCGCTCTCTTCTTATTTTATTTCATCATCCCTTGTAAGCGCATCTCGCCTCGAAGTAGTAAAAGGGCGACGATGGCGGCCGTATGTATATGCGAGTCGATAATCCGAACGTGCGTGAGAGAATAAAATAAAAATAGCCAGCTCGTCGCGCGAGAACGGCTGTAACGTAATTTCTTGTGCCGTGCCGGACACTGTCGCTCGAATCGGAAATCGAATCGAATGCGATTTCCAACGAGTGTCCGACGTTTTCATTAACAACAGCCCCTAGCCTTGCGGACTCCTCACTCCACAGAGAGGAAGAGCGAAATCGTTCGTCACTGTAGCCATCCATAACTCTATGAGAGCTGATGAACGACGAACCGATACTCTATCACTTGATCACGAAATTGCGACCGCATGCAGCGATCAAAGCTCATGCAAGTTTGCGTTTCGATCTCACAAAGCGAACGAGCAGAGTCGCTTATTTTCTTCCTCGTTGTAAATTACGTTAAATTTTAGCATGCTTTTAGCGGGGCACATTATTGAAATTCTTCCTCGTTACTTTTGCACATCATTACTGCATCCTTATGATTATAACATAACAATAAATTTTTTTCTTTAAATCTTTTCTTAGAGCTGAGAAAGGAATTTGAAAATGAGATTGGCTTATTCTTGTTGGTTCTAATTAATTAATTAATTTTACGTTCTTATATTAGTTTTTATATTATATCAATCAATCAATATTATTATCGGATTCTTGATTATAACGTGACAACAAATTTCTCCTTTTAGATCTTTTCTCAGAATTAATTGAAAAAAGGAATTTGAAAATGGGACTTATTGTTGTTGACTCTCTCTCTCTCTCTCTCTTTCTTGAATTAATTAATTTCATTCTTATAGATCGTAAAATTAGTCATATACCTTCTTTTTACCTCTTTAAATTAAAGTAAAGAAGGAATTGTAGTCGTGAGGCTTGTACTTCAAATAGAAACGCTTCGATTATGTCGCGATGCTATTCGCAGACGTTGAAGCGCGTAGGTGCGGTGTATTTGTTCATTCTCTCGTTACCCTCAAACGAACCGTCGCTGTCGATCGATCACCAGTGAATTATACCAGCCCAGCCTAATTGCGCTCTTTACATAATTATCGCGCAACGTGAGCGGACGCGAGAGCACGTAGAACTTTTCGCCCGTTACTTCAGACAATGCTGAACTAGCAATTTGTAAAACTGAAGTTCCGCGAAATTCACATAGAATATATATGAGGGAGATGCTGCAGAACTGTTTCTAAATTACTTTAATATATGGACTCTTCGAGGAACTTCAGAGCCAACATTTTGCCGCAGATAATGGAATCAATTCATATAAATGTAAATTATACTTCTCGTTAAAGATAGAAAATAAATTTTCTATAAAAAACAAAGAGAGGACACACATCGATTTTGTGATTTCAGTATCAAAACATAAAGGTGATACTAAAATCAACGTTTGTTACTCACTAAAAGGACCAAATAAATAAATTGAAAAAGAAAATGATGAAAAATGAGATGTTTCATCAATATAAAGGGCGTATTATAATTATAAGAAAGTCAAGAAATTTCAGAATAGTTTTGACCATAAATATAAAATACTCTCACAAATTGAGACATAAACATTCTATATCTAATAAAAAATAAATTAAGAAATAATTTTGTCACAAAATAATATTATTTTTTAACAATTATAATATTCTGTTAATTTTCCTTTAACTTTAATATCGTACTGAAAAAACTGTCTGGTTGAATTAACTGGAATTCTGTTTAAATATGGACGAATTTTCTAATTAAATGTACTAAAATTCTCATTCTGATTGAATCAGAATTTTCTGGTTTGTCCGTTTTTAATCAGATATTTTTCTCAGTGCGTCTTTTTCAAGAAAATATAATAAATTGAGGGTATTTCATATTTATGATCAAGGCTGTATCTTTTACAAAAAATATAATATTAATCTAAGAAATAGAAATGGTCACTAATGATCGCTTGATCCTTCTTGATACTTGATACTTCTCGTCTTAGCAATTCTCGAATTTGATTCGCTCACCTGTGTCTCTATGTCGGACACCTCCTGACGGTAGATCAGAATGTCGTGGAGGGTATTCGCGGTTTGTACGATCAGAGCGAGGATCGGTATGAAAGGAAGCACCAGCATTTGCAGCAGCTGAATTCGTCGACCGCGACGATGGGCCGGATCGGTTGCGCGGGCCCAACACGACTTCTTCCGGTTCGCTTTGGTCCCCGAAACATCATCCGACGAGAGGCTCCTCACGGAACTCACTTCCGCCACGCAGGAGCCGTTGCGCGGCGACATACTGAAAGGATAGCCGTGGAAAATAAATTGTCAGTTGAATGCTTTTTTTCGAATTGGAAAATCATTCTCGAAGGCAAATATGTACAGTTAACATGTTTCATGCGTACATGAAGAATTTCAGAAATTAATATTGAAAATCAAGCATAGTCACAAGCAATATATAATACAAAAAAAGATAAAGAATCTAGAAGCTTATTTCAAGATGCATACGAGATTCAAAGTAGAAAATTAAAATGGGTTTTAATCAAGAAATTCCCTGAAGTTTTTAAAATCCGATAATCTTCAAGAATGTTTAGGACTTTTGGAATAAAAGGGTGCAACACAGTTTGAGATTTCAGAATGGAAGTTCCGTAAGTTTATAAATTGACAAGTTCAAAGACACATGCAACTAGTGTAACAATTCAAGGATCGAAAGATATAACTCAACGGTCGTAAAAGCCCAGAGAGCTGAAACGAGAGATTTAACAATTAATTTAGGTGCGTCAATATAATCGTTGTGTAATTGGAATTCAGAAGCCATAGGGAATTCGATTAAAAATCCATTATCAGGTCGATTGTGCATCGCGGAATTGCTCGATGGAACTGTTCAACGAGAGACGAGCTTTTATTTCCTTGTCGGCGATACGTCGTCCTGCATGTCCGAACTTTCGCGATCGCGATAATAATGACAAGCTGGCGGATAACGAGTTGGCCGGCGGGTCTTCGTAATTAAACGCGACACGAGAACAGAAAAGCGTCATAGTCGACTCATAGCCGTGAGAAAAAAAGGGAGTTCCCTTTCCCGTTCAAACCTTCGCAATTGCGAACTTGGGGGTGCAATTCGAATTCGAGAAACAGAAAGCACCACGTAAATATCCACATAATTCCCTTTTTCATTTTCTCTCTTTTTTTTTAACAACTAGAACATTATGTTCTCTCTTTGTTCTTGCATCCTATTTTTCTGCATTATCGAGTTCCCAAGAGGAATAAAACAAGTACAGCAATATCTAGCATCGGTGTCGACGCTCACGTCTGTTGGAAATCACAAGAGATAAGGATCTCCCACTTATGAAAAATCAGGTCATGTTTTAGTGGTCTGATTTTTAATAAGCGTCTCAAATTGCATAATTCTCAAAGTCCTTTGGAACAACGAGCGAAAAAAGATTTGCTTTATTCACATGAAAGTTCATTTCCAATTATGTTTCAATAAAACTTCTCAACGGGCGAGTTAAGAGCTGCGCGTTGAAATAGATCAATTTCATTGCCATGAGTATTCCACTGTAAATCGAAATGCCCTCGTTCTCTCGTAATCGTAACGCAGTGGGAACTGGAATTCCCACAGCGAGGAAAGTTCCCAGAGGTAAAATAAAGAGACTTACATTCGCGTTGCGTTTCGTTTCATTCCTCACTTCGTTATCTCTAGAATTCATGGCAGACAGAGAAAGATGGAAAGTGGGTGAAAGGAGGAGGAGAAAAGGGTTAAGCGAGTGAGTGACTTCGTTGCGGCTCTTTGATGTCGATCTTGAAGATGACAAAGTCAAAAGCCTCTATCGGGAACGACTGTCTTTCTGAATAGCGTCTGATTTTGTACACGCGCCTACATATTAAGGAGAAATTAATGGCTCACTGATACATTTTTCTTCTCGTCAACGCAACGAGAGGGAACCGCCGTCGCTGTAAAATACGAAATAGACGCGCCGCCCTATTAATATCACATCGAGGCGAAAAAGGGAAACTGTCGTCTAATGTGTCCTGGAAATAAGTAATCAATAAATCATATAAATCTCTTTACGATTAGTATAGCTTTTTAATGACTCCCACATCATCCCGGTTTTTAAATAAAAAAATAATAGCTTCATGATTTAATCACTCATTTATCCGTTTCTTCGAATTTTTAGATTTTTAGAGTTTTTTAAGAAGTAAAATTTAGAAGAGATATTTTAGAATCTTTCGTACCTATGTTACTTTTATTTTTTAAATGTTTGAATATTTACGGTTTAAGGTGCTCGATCGATGTTTCGCCTTTTCAAGATGGAATGCAATACATCTTAAGATCCTTTGAGAATCTAAGTTCAGGCCAAAGGGCTGTGATGCGTTGCATACAATGTGCATCTCCGTACTATCGTCTTCGCCTTCGTGCATAGTAACACGTGCAATGTAACACGGTAATAAACTGCACTACACAACGTTGTTGATACATAATGTAATGGCGTGTTGCCGCTGCTTGCCTTGCTGCTAAGGACAAGAGAGGGGTGACCACCCCGCAGGCAGTTAATTGCAACAGCGCGCCTCCTCTACCCCTCTTTCCCTTTCTCTCTCTCTCCTCCTCCTTCTCTTTTTGTCTCTCTCTTTCTCTCTGTTTCTGTACGTTACATTACGACATATCGAAAATGCCAACTTTGTTTTGAGATTGAGCTTCCATCCATTTATTCTGAACTAAATTGATCTTGTATCTGAATTCTCTTCTAAATAAATTATTTATATTTTGTTCAAACATTTATGGAAATAATATTAAAAATAAAGCGTCTTCTGAATCAAGTAAACAGCAGTTTATCATATATCTTTTTCAATAAGAGTTTACGAAATCTTTTTCTAATAAGAGTTTACGAAACTAATGAAGTGATATCCGCAAAACTTTGGAAATCACTGAGTCACATTGACGTTACACTTCACGATACGTTTAAGGGTGGTGAACACACGTGTGAGTAAACTGTCGGTGTTGGACTATTGTGTTGTCTATTATGAACATAGAGCTCAATTCCAAAGTAGATGTGTTCTTGAGTTCCGCTTCAGCCAATCCTGGAATATCGTGGAAGCATCCCTGATGATATTAAGAATCGCACTATAACACGATTGTATGAACTAATGAATCGAGATAAGAACTGAAAGATTTCTTCGCAAGATTTTTATCTTCATTTTCTGAAATACACTTTCACGAATTTTCATTTTTTCGGAAATTTTGATGTTTAAAGGTTCTAATACTTGATATTTCAAAAGAGAGAGTGAGAATTTAAGGAAATAAAAATCGTATTTATTTTGTTCGATCGATCAATCGAATAAACTTTGAATTAATTGGATGTGAGTGCAAATTTTTAAGATACTGTCTCTCTCTTCCCCTCCTCTCTCTCTCTCTCTCTCTCTCTCTCTCTCTCTCTCTCTCTATCTATTTATCTATCTATCTGTGTACGATCTGGGGCGAACGTCACATGATCGATGGAAATTAAATTTGATGCTAAAGAGAATGTAATGGAGGAATGCGGATGCGATTACAAAGCGTACTCCTGATAATTTCATTGGCTCTTTTGAATATGCATTCTCATTGCATACCTCTAAGTTAATGAAAACGACCATTTGTATAGAACACATTTAAAATTAAAGGTTAATTATTAAACAATGTAATTGGCACAAAGCAATAAAGTTAAAATAAAATCGAAATAAACGCATGACACATAATTAATACTGTTGTCGATATAAAATCCAAAAACATACATATGGGAAATATAACAAAAAGGAAATATAATATAATATTCAATGAATGATATTTTAAATAAGCGCGAACATTTACACAAATTTTTCCTAGAATTAACAGAATAAAAACATACATGCATATATAACATATAGAATACATTCCATTTATTTTAACTATTAATAAATAATACAGAGGCTAAACTATTTTGTGTAATAAAATGAAACAAATAAAATAATAAGTTGCATGCTTCTATACTATACTACTATACTATAAATTATAACTATATATTATATATATAAAAAATACTATAAAAAATTATAAAAAATTATAAAAATAAATTAATCAGTTGGCTTTTGAGAGGCTCAAATAATACTTCGTTAGTGTATAATTGATTAACCTTTGTACACCTTGTACTTTTTTGATATAAATTGGCACACCCGATTTTTCCCCAATGCTTTT
Source organism: Atta cephalotes (assembly GCF_000143395.1). Lineage (NCBI taxonomy): Eukaryota > Metazoa > Arthropoda > Insecta > Hymenoptera > Formicidae > Atta > Atta cephalotes. The sequence goes on from NW_012130089.1 coordinate 2,013,139, forward strand.
TCCATTGCTTATAACTTTTTTTATTAGTGAAGATGCGTACATTTGTTTGATACTGTTATTTTCAATTGAAAAAAATGTTTTATATAAAAACATTTTATATAAAAATATGTTCTTTTTTTATGAAAGTTAACAATTGAATTGGATCGGATATGCCATACCAGTGTGTTGTTTTCATTAATGAAACATTTAAGAATCAATATCCATTTCTACCTATGTAGATTAATTTTAATCTTAGAATTTGAAAAAATTGAAAAGTAAATTAATCAAGATTAAAATTATTTTATATAGAAATGAACATAAGTCACGTTAAACTTTAATTCGATTATATTCTTCTTCGAAACTTAAAATAATTTTTTTATTCATGATTGTTACAAGATTTAGCAAGCAATATATACAGTGAATCACATTATTAGTGCCGTATTTAACAATTTTCTTTCATGCGGGATCTATCGCAATGACACGACTCGCGATCGGCGAAGGTACCAGGCAAATAAGCATAAAATCGCCGTAAAGTTGCAGAAGCAGCTTTTTCATAACGAGCTTTTTGATATCGAATCGACAGTTAAAAAACACTCCCCCGCACTATAAAGCGCACTTATCTGATAACGGCAGCAATCCTCGTGCCGTTTGTTGCCAAAGCGAAAGAGACGGATGCTCTCATGAGTAGAGAGGATTAATTAAGTCTTTCTGTGCACGGAAGTATTTGTAAACCGGTTTTATTGGAAATCAACACTACGGAAATTGATTATCCTGCGTTGACGTTATTATTGCTGCTTACTCTACATACGGAGAGGAATGGAGGGTTGAAATCGTGAGCCGTACTTGTGTACAATGTTTAAAGCGTCCAGATTACATCCCGATTACGATTATGGAACGACGAAACTGAAGCTCGCGTGAGGCTCGCTGCGAACGAGCGTATAGCTTAAAGCTATTTGCGATACAAAGCGATGTAGTGAAAAACTGTGATACGTATGCGCTGGCTTTCATCTGTGAGCCCTTTGAGGCAATTTGGAATCGATTTCTCTCCAACGAAAATGTCGAGTGGATCGTTCACAATAAAATGTTTTTTAATTTTCCACATTAATATCTACGATCAATTCTCGAATTATATATCTGTCGAAACGGAGTTTCATTCAATAGAGAAACCAAAGAAAAAATGAAGTTTCGTTATATTTGAGACTCACTTCTTGAGAAATTTTTTATTTTTATGAGATATAGAAATCTATGGTGAGATCCCTTCAAAGACTTCGTCGGGAAAAAAATTCCCGATACTAACTGAATATTGCATTCTGCACAATTGCAGTTTAAAAGCGCATACTGCGTGTGATGTATCTGTGTATATGTGTGTGTGCGTGTGTGGAAAAGATAAGAGATAACGTGTCTATCTCGCGCAAATTGCAACCAAAGACATAGGAGCATGGACTGCATCATCCATATCGAAATAATATATCAAATGTGATCAACAAAAATGAGAGAGGAGTGTGAAGATGACAAATCTTCCTCTCTTTTCAAGATACTGTGATTGATTGAATAAAAAGAGATAGAAACTGGGCGTCTTCGCGTCCTATCTCTCTCATTTTTGTCGACACACGGATGATGCTTTATGTCTTTGATTACGACATGCATGACGCAGTTTTTCGAGATACCTCGAAATCACATACTCACTCTATGCAGCGAATCAACGTGCAACCATTAGCAAGCCCGAGGAAGCCTTGGATCCGCCAGGAAGCAGCGGCGAAGCTTGGCAATCGAAACGATGGCTCGGCATCGCGGACGCCGATTCGAAAGCGGTCTGGAAAAGCGGGGTACGATCGGACGAACGACGGATCCTTCTCTTTTTTCTTCCATGATTGGTCTCGAGATCGTGATGCAATTTTTTTTTTTTCTTTATTGATTACTGCATACGACAAACACGCGAGATCTCACTATCAGTCAGAATTGACGCGTTTAATTGCGACAGAGAATAAGCTTATCGCGACACACAAATTAAAAGACCAAAGTGTCAATTGAATTCTCCAATTGCTGGCGGAAGCCTTATCGACAACGGCATCGACTGGGGTCGACCCGCTTTCTCGTGCGTCATCCTCGTGCAATCAGTCGAGGACATGTCGCGCTTCTGGCTGAGCATCGGGCTGAACGTAACGCGACTTTCACCGTTCGCCAACAATGAAAGGGTGTCCGATCGCCAATCCCCCGCAATCCCCGCTTCCCCCCTCGCAGAAGAACGATCATATTAGCGACGCTTCCGAAAAGCGGTGTGTACTCACTCGTTCATGGTGAGCATGACTGCAGGTCGCAGTGGCGATGTCCGCCCTCGCCTCTCGTTCCTCGATTTCTCTCTCGCGATTCGATCCCAAATTGGTTGCTGGAATCGGGGTCTGAATGGCACAGGCACAGCCTCGCGAGCCTATTATCTCATAGAGGAGCCAACAGTCGCTGCTCGCCCTGTCCATTCAGCCGCGATATAAAGGTGCGAGCGCTTGGTAGGGGACCATCATAAAAACCTCTCTCAATGGGTGGTGAAAACTACAAAATTAATGCGACGACGGTCTGCAATCGTCGGTCACGAGCCGCAACGACGATCAAAGTGGCCACTTTCGACCGGGTGCCACTTTCGCGCGATGGGTCGCAGAGTCGGTGTCTGAACGAGAAATGCCTTCTGTGATGCGCCCGTCGCCAATTCGCGTCGTTATGTCTTGCAAAGAAGCTTTTTCATCGAATAAAGCATCAAAGAGTCTCGAGAATAAAATCTACATCTTTAAAGCTTCCATTTCTTTATAATTTTAACATCTGACTTTTTGACGAAGAGCAGAAATTATTCGTCAACCTAGACTTTTGCGACATGATTTTCTTATCTATTTATATCTCATTTTGATTATTATGTTTTGATTGATATTGTTCAATTTATGACGTGATTCCGTATACAGAGATTATTTTATATGTGTAATAATTGGCGATTTAAATTATGTCGAGCTTTCTTGAAATTGTTTACCGATAAAATTAATAACACCTGTGTCCTAAATATCTCTTCACGATTTTAATAACAGATTTTTAGACGTGAAAAATGTTGTTTTAAATTGTAGTAAAACAACACTTTTAATTTTATTAGTTTAATATTCGAAAATAAACTTTTGCTAATTTAGAATAAATCGTTTCGTCGAGAATTTTTGTGGTAAATCCTTGTTTTCATATTGCAACTTTGAAATATCTAATGTTAAATAAAAAAATTTTCCAATTAAAGTTGTAAAGAGCGCACTTATTAGAAGTAACACATCGTTATTAAAAAAAAAATATCGCAGAAAAGTATTTGTGCTAATTCGAAAGCTCGCCTGTAAGTTGTTGTCGAGTATATCTAAGTGGCTTTTAAATCTAATGTCGTGGTAGAGAGTCAGTGAGGCTTGAAAGCAGAATCCTATAAGGCATTTCCGGTGCAAAAATATCTTTAATTAAGAAGGAACAGTAAAAATTCCAAATGATTAAGAATTTAAGAAACATGCTCTTATAAAGAATAATACGAGAAGAATTTGATGTAAATATTTAGATTACTTATAGAATAGTAATAACATACATATTGAAATATTTATTCACAAATTAATCAGAGAAAGAGAGGAATATATATCTTAACTGTTTTTATCCAGTTTACTTTGAAAATTAAACGATAACATTTTTATTTTTACATATACACCATTAAAATGAATATGATTTAGATTGCTTTATGCGCATCATGGAACAAATATATAAAAAGCAATTAAACTTAATTCTTTATCCATTCGATATGCTAGCAGTAACCTTTTAGCGAATGTTATACGTACACGCGTGGTAGAAATTCAGCGATGCATATCAATTAATTAATTGCTGGATGAATTGGTCCATTGACAATATCGCTGCCTGTGTTAGGGTTCAATTAGTGATTGGATTCACAGGTTTGGGATAAACGATGACACAATTTATCGAACAATCGAAATCCAATCGATAGCAACAGAAAAAAGCAAATTGTATTAATTGCGTTTGGTAAATTAATGTTTCGCTATTCTAATTTAAAAAAATGTATTTGTAGAACAATGATTATTTAACAATCTTAATTAAATCGGATTATACAAAATTGAAATAGTGTGTAAACTGTATAAATTGCATTAATCTAGAAGACATTTTAATTTTAGAAAAGATCGAAGAGAATTTTTCCGTTTCAATTGAAACGGAATTGGCATGTCTGCATCAAGATTTCTGATGTAGCATAATTAATCATCGCGTGATTTAAAGATACAGGAGGAAATCTCTATGTATCGAGGGACATATTATAGGTTTTCCATTTACGCCCACGCCACCAAATGACGTTGGTTGTTCCAGTTTCGAAGTATTGATACACGTCGATAAAATTATGTCGAGCGGCTGAGATTTTTTTCTCAAGTTTCACGCGCGGAGAACATCCATAAAATCATGTCGTGTCGAGCTTTCGGAGGGGAAATGACGAAACTTTTATAAGCGCCTCGAACTCTCATTCGAACGATCGGGAATGCAAATATTGTGCATGACTAAGCGCGTCCTGTATCCTATTTTCTCAAGGATATGCATCAAACTCGATTGATGTCAAGCATGTTATTCATTCAATTTAAAGATTATGAATTGAGATGAATCGAGATGTAAACTCAACACATTCTGTTTAAGATGTAGTGAATGTCAAATAAGCATCTTCTTGAATTCAGGAAAGAAAATTTCTTGTACAGTTCAGAAAAGAAATTTTCTTGTACAGTATAATCTCTTCTTCTTACACGCAATCAGTCTATGAGATGAGAAATTGATACGTTATTAATCAAACGATCTTCATATTTACTGATAAAATCTTCCTCGACAGAAATTAATGTTTTGAATATCAAGTTTCAATAATATCTCGATAACTAAAATTGAAAAGATTTTAGAGACAACGTTTCTTTAAACGAAGAGTATCGATTTGCCAAGTTTCGATAAATATTTCGGTAGATTTAAAAAAGATTTAAAAAAATTCATCTAAAGACAACGTTACTTTGTATAAAAAGTACCTAAATGTCTTTGTGCTGTTTTGAATATCTTTCATAAGGAAAAATCGAGAAATTCATGCTTGATGTTTGCAGTCCCGGTGACATCTATCATATTAATCCTAGAGTTTCTCCCCGTCGACAATCAAATGCAGAAGGACAAATGCTTCCGGCATGTCCGCACAACTTGTTGATATTCACGCCTCTACGTCGAGTTTATCGATAGCTATGGCCGACAGTTCGCGGACTATCGAATGGTTCTGACGTTATCACTTCCGCTCCGCCAGCCTCTGCAGACTCCGGCCGCGCGCCACGCAAATGATAACGACGTCATAATATCGATAACGAAAATAACGGCAAGGCCGCCCGCTACGAGACGAGAATCGGTGAAGCGTGCATCGTCGGGAGAAAGGAGGATTTGCTGGCGGCTAATTAATGGTTAAACAGAATTTAGGATTAATTTAGGATTAATAAAAGGACATTTGTTTCAAACAACGTGTCGTGGAAGCAACGCGGTGATCTTTTTTAATTTCTCGATAAATGACCGCTATTTTGCATGTTGCATTTTATTTTTCAAAAAGTCCATTAAAATACTCTTTTAATTTATACAGTTAATTTTCACAATATAATTAAGCTAATGAAATCTTGTTACAGCAAGCTCTATTTATGAAACTTATTATCGGATGTTAGTTATGTAAAGGTACTATTAACATAACAGTTTAATTTATAAAATAATATAATATAATATAATATAACGCAAAAGTAAAGATATACATTTTGTCAAAGATTAATGTAATTTGTGAAAGAGTTCTATATGATAATTGCAACGTGCGGGTTAAATAGAATACGCAAGTAGTTAATTAAATCAGAAATTCCTGGATCACAACTATGTGGATGTGATCTGATCCATGCAACTCAGACATGTCCAACTCACGGCACTCCTACTCTATATAATATGCACTCTAATGTTCTCTCCTGTCCGAGTTGGACAACGAGGTATAAATTATTATGCATTTACGTCTCACAAGGTATAAACTGAGAAGCAACGAAGCGAAATCCAATTATGATGTTGAAGGATGAGATGATGTTTGCAGCGTTTATCTTCCTTTTTGGATATTTCCAAAGTTAATTGCATCAACAATTGTGATTGTGATTGTAATATGAATGTTTGATTATTTAGCACTAAATTCATTCTTCAAATCATAGTGCTGACTACAAAGAATTAATTCACGGATATCCGTATTTTTTGTCATAATTAACACGCAAAATGTTTTGCGATTTGATGAATCCCGAATTGAAATTTTTCCTTATCGAAAAATTCAATTGATCACGATATTATTTCGATAACTTCCTTGAAATATGAATTCAGAAGCTATAGAGCAGAATTTAAAATTAAATGGATGACAATATGATACTATCTGTAACTCTACCTCTAAATCGCAAGACGTAAGATATTCATCATTTGTTCTTAATCGACCGTGACGCAAAATCCATTTTGTCGCTTTGTCTTAGGAGTGCCTCGTATGTCGGTTTATTCCTGCTTGTGCTTCTGAGATACGGAAACTTAGTTAGACCACGGTTAGTTAGGCAATATTGTCGCGAGTGTCTCTGAAAAGTCTTCGCGTCTCGTCCTGATAAAGCGTCTCATAACAACGTTCTTAATAGCGTATGTATGTTACACTCGTTAAAGGTGAATGAAGTTGGGGCGTCATGACTACAAGCTTTCGCAATCACGATTGCAATGGCACCGATAATAGCTAAGCTCTCCAAGACGAAGTCGTGATTTTTTTCCAAGGCACTCCGACTTTTCGGATAATAATTCCCGAACCTGTCATCAAATCAAACTTAAAACTACAGCGAATATAAGGATTACGACGTAAGGATACGATGTAAGAATTCTCACGATCTAAAGATTCCCAAGAAACGTACAAAAGTCAACAAAAAATCAAAATGACTTGATATTTTTTTCAACAAAAATAGCAAAGGTTGTAATTGATTGATTACACGAATGTGTAACATATCTCTATGGAACATATGGAGATGAGTTTTGCTTCTAGTTAATTACGCGGTATGTTATGCGACAAATCTGTGCCATGAGCATAAATTACAATAATACTTAAAAACAGCCCGTACGCAATGAATTTACTACCATCCGTTATTATGAATATTACAGGAACAATAACGCGAGAAAAATTTACCGGAAACTTTTAGAATAGATATAATATCTCTCTTTTTCTCTTAAATATCCATTCTATAAATTTTATGGTATTATTATACTGCGTTATTTTTCTATTATAATGCTTCCTATTACTTTTATATTATTCTATTACATTATATTATGTATTTTATTACTTCTTGACACATACACACACACATACACATACACGCGCGCGCGCGCGCACATTCTCTCTCTCTCCTCTCTCCTCCCTCCCCCCCCCTCCTCTCTCTCTCTCCTATTGTACTCGAAAAAAATACAATATGACGTCAAACATACCATATATTCGTAAAGATATATATAATAACTAAACACAGAATCTATCGTATTAACATAGGAAACATGCTTTAAATTATCACTAATATTAAACATTGATTCATTGATGGATCACCATTAATACTACCGATTTCATATAAACTGATTACACATAAAGAGTTACAAAATGGATTGGTCACGTTTATGTCATACCGAAATTATTAATCCAGAATTGAAAGGATTAACGCCAACCGACCCACTGATGTAACGCGTTAAATTTCTAGATAAAGTTCGATTAAAGTTCTAGACATCAATTTGTATGCAAGAGAATAAAATATCTTTGAGAATATGAAATGGAAGATCTGACACATAATAAATGATCAATGTTGTACTTCAAAAATATTATCTTATATAAGTAAGAAAGCAACAAGAACAGCACTAAAGTGTAAAGTTTATATTTATGAAAACTTTTTTATGAGATACAAGGAACGTGTATAATTTCCTTTTGTTTTTCCTGTTATTTCATTAAATATTTTTGAATATTTAAGTTATTATTTAGAAAATTAGATTCCAGATTTTTGTTCTTAATTGTGATATCTTATTGTTTTATTTTATTATTGTTATTTATGCGTTTTGCAATTTTTCTGTGTCAAGTCTTCAAGGTAATTTTCATTTCTTTCTCTTTTGTAATGTAAAAGAGTACCATTTAATTGACTGAAAGTAATGCTTCGTCGAAGCAACAATTCAAACAATTCAAACAATTCAAGCAAGTGGATTTGGACAAGAAATCGTCTAATAATTTAAGAATTAAATCAACTCAAACTCGTGCGATAATCATCGATGGGCCGGAATGTATCGTGCAAAGACGACATCCAAACGGAATCATTCTCCAGCCTCCGTGATAGATAAGGCACGTTGGAAGGATCGTGCGTGCACTTTTAATAGAGAAAATTATTCTTACGCGTGTACAATCGAGAAGAACGAGGGACACGTGGTGGAAGCCTCGCGGACTTCGTCCTTTCTCTGTTTCTCTTTCTCTTTATCACCCCCTTCTCCCTGTACTTCTCCTCCTTTTCCTACTCTGTATCTTTGGCCCCAGAGAGAAAGCACTTAAGCCAAAAAAACTTAATTTTTCAGTAGAAGAACTTGTATATATAAATTATATATATAATTATATATATATATATATATATATA
>NW_012130089.1:2021836-2041296 GCF_000143395.1 Atta cephalotes
TAATTAACTTACTTACCTTCCTTACTTACTCTTTATTACTTATATTTAGTTAGTTAGTCGTCGTAATAGTAGTTATTATATATATATATTATTATATATATATATATATATATATATATATATATATATATATATATGCACAAATATAAATTTATTTAAAGAAGATCATTTTGACACGTTGCCCTTTCCAAAACAAATGCTTCCGCTATTGTTTTATTTACTTGGCGATTGTGTGTTAAGTGCTCTCTCTTTTTTCTCTCTCCCTTCGAGATCAAAGATACTAGACCCTTTTCTATTAGGCGTATCCGCCTTTCTTTTTCACGCCCTCCCTTTATCGTTCCCTTTTTTACTCCCGCAAACTGAGCGCGACCGTGTAGCACGCGATCCGACGGAGCAAACAGGTGTTCCCGCGTGGAATGCGCGACTGCATACTGACGCCGCGACGCCGACATGCGGTGGCGGGTCAGGCTCTCCCCTTCGGGGACTCCCCGTTGTGGGGAGCTTCGGTTTCCCTTCGGCGCGCGCGTCCGCAACCCCGAGAGCACATCGACGATGACGCACCATTCGCTTGCGAACTTTGTTCCCGAGCCGCGAGAACAAGAACGTTCTATCCGTGTGAATATATTCAATATAATTATTTGTATGTTTTTACGCGAAATTTTCTGGGAAAGCTATCTCAATTTATTAAAACTCAACTTTAATTCTCTCAGATAAATCTAAGATTGGATTGTTTCCTAAGAGAACATATAATTTTCGAATTTCAAACGATTGAAGAATAACTTTTATAAAATAAATTTTTTGTAGCTATAAAGCGCATGTAATTAAAAACTCAATTAATTATAATTTCTAATTTCTCATTATCAAAATTTTATTTAAAGATTTAAATACAAAAATTTATAATGTTTAAAAAATATATGTATAGAATATCTAAAAAAATAAAAATGAGGAAACTACGATCGTACGAAGTTACGATTTTCTGCTTATATTATGCAACAGATACATTCGAATTCATAAATTGGAATTCACGAATAACGGCAAATTTCATGTTAATTATAATTCTAAGAAAATTATTTTATAAAGCTTTTAATAGATATCAAATTATTAATAAATATATTTTCAAAATCATATGCACACATTATTAAATATGCCTCATGGTTTATTAATTATAAAATAATTTTTAGTTTTTATACATACTCTTTAAATTTTTTAGAGCGAAATCTCATTCTAAAGAGTGAAAAAACTGAGAGTCTTGAAAAAGAGAGTATATATTATATATATTGTACATATATGATATTTTTTATTCTTAAACATTATATTATGTTTATATACGTTTATATTATGTTTATATATATTATTACTATAATTATTAAATTATATTATAATTTATATACAATTTCAAGTCGGTTTTCCTTTTTGAATCAACTTAATTATAGATCACAATATTTTCTAAACATCATGCACTTTGATGTTTATAAATACATGTAAAGGATTAAAAATAATAATCTTCTGCTAGAAAAAAATTGTCATCATTTCCTTGAATAAAAGAGTTTCTAATTTATTTAAGTTATCTATTATAGCATTAGGAACAGAGCAATAAAAAGATTATATTGTCTTTTTGTACCTATACAAGTATGATAAAATTTTTTGTTGCCAAATATCAAATTTATACCTATTTCATTTTTAATTTCAAAAGTATATACTAGTTCGACTAGAGAAAACAGATCCATTGATTAATTTTTATATGAGAGAAGAGATATTAGAAATCTACTATACCGACTCTGAGAGCGACTTGACGATATTGCATATAAAAGTTGTTGATTGCTCAACTTACATGTGTGTGTAAAGCACGTGGCACGTTTCACACATGTAAACTCACTGTCGTTATAGATTTGTTGCATAGATTTGTTTTACAACAAAATTTGCAATAACAAAATTTGCGCTAATAAATTCATTTTTTTATTTGGGAATTACGTAGCTAAATATTAGCGATAAAATCGTGGTGTTGAAGGATATATGTGGTGCAAGTCCGGGGTATCAAAAGTAGATATACATAGATAATCCGCTTATAGCATTAATCTGTATTAATCCGTATTACATCTACAATTGAAACAGTTTTAATCGTTTTGTATATACATACTTATGATAAACTCGCACCCATGCATATCCATTTTCGACATCGTGAATTAACACGGATTCGCGCACCACATTTATTTTTCAATACGTTCAGGAATATAAGAAGGAGTACGCAAATCGAGTTGACGAGTCTCCTGAAGATTTCCAATTTCTTTTTTGGATGTGGTGTCTAAACTCTCAAATATTTTTTTATCATAACTTTGTCATATATATTTTGGAATATGTTAAGCAATAATATGTTAGTAATTAATAAAACTAAAGTAATTATTGAAATATTGCATAATATTATAGCAATATGTATGCAATATTTCTCTAAATATTGCAGAAATATTTTATTTTTCCAGACATAAGAATATTGCTACAATATTGCAGCAACATTTTGTGAAATATTGTAATCTTTCAAAATAACATTGTTCCAATATTTCGTGCTGTAAGGGAAGTATAGTCTTAAGATATCGTCTTAAAATGGTGCTGTGCTAAATCGCAGTTCTAAGTTCTATTTATTGGTAATGGGATTCTAAAGTCATATGTTTTCTTATTCAGTAGGACTTATTCACATATGATTTACGTCATTGACATATTACACATTATATAATTGTTTTATTTTTATTGGTAGATTATATGACAATGTCTTATTGCTTAGAATCTCTCGGTAATAGAGATGGTTGCTGCGCTTTGTAAAGACTGATAAATTCATAAGATCATTAAGAAAATCAGTGCAATATTTAATACAATCTATTGACACTTACTTATTTTATTATTATATAATTAATATTTATTCCTATATTTAATAACATATTATAATTTCACTGATTATTGCGTTTTACATTAATTTTTTCTAATCACAATTGTTATGCGAGGTAATAATAAGTTTAGCAGATAAAGTTCAGCAATTCTCCATATATTTAATGAAATTTTTTAGTCATACGGTGATCTATCAAACCGTAAAAGAAAAGTATGTCAATATCGTAGACGTATTAGGAAGAAAAATATTGAGCGCAAGTGACTGAGCGAGACTCTTTTTTACTCAGACGTCTACTTATATCCTTCACAGGCTCTATTAAAGCTTTCCTCGAACTATTAAGCATCAATACATGTAGCTATCAACAGTACACCAATAATGTTTCAATCGATGATATAGAGTCTTCTTATCTCATTAGTAAAGAGAATCGTAAATCTGCTTTGTAATTTGACAAATAAATTTAAGGAAATTTGTGGAAAATAGCAGCGATCAATTCTGCATACGTATGTTTAATAAGATTTTCAATTGATTTAGTAAAATGTAAAAAGAAAATATATCAATATAATATACGTACAAGTGAGATAAGTGAACATAGATGACTGAATGGAATCTTTTTTTATCCAAACTGCTTACATCTTCAAAACTCTATCAATACTTCTCCGTTTGCATGTGCATAATTAATAACGGTACATCAATGATGTAATGATCGATAATATCGAAGTTTTTTTATTTCGTAGAAAAGAGAATCGTAAATCTATCTCCCTTTAATCAGTTAAAGAAAGAAAAAATAATGCTAATCTCGATATAGCTTACAGTTCTGGCGCAGTTTCGTGGTACGTCTTACCATTCTCTTTGAAGTGCAATCTTTCTTATATGTCTGTAGTTTATCTATAGTCATAACAAACCTGAATTATTGTCCGTTTCAACTAAACTCTATCGAATGATATAGATTATAATAATAAGATTATAGACTATAATAATAAGATTAGCTATTAATTTTTCAAAGCCTTGATAAAAGATACGTGTAAGATGAATGATAATCAATAAAATAATAGTTCAAAGTAACGACAATACAAAATGCAATTCTTTAAAAACAGTTTGGAATTGACTTGGTGAGGTAGAAGATAAAGTCTCTTCTCCTGACTTGGTATCATTAGTTGTAAAATTGTCGTGTCAAACGTATCGGAAACATTGACAGAATCTTTCTAAAGAATATTTCTTAGTTCAAAGTCTTTTAACAGAAAAAAATTTTCCTTAGAACTCGCAGATATTGCGATTGGAAATTTCAATACAACATTAGACGGTTCTTTTAGTTTTTATATAAAATGTAATAATCTTTAAAAGGAGGATAGATAAAATTACCGGATTGTGAAACAATCGAACTGAACGATGGAACTTTTCTTTTGTTTTTTTGTACTTTTTCATGTGCTAAATCATTTATAAATATTTATTTCAATCTGATTTGGAAACATGTTAAAAATCGCATTAAAAGTAGCACAATTTCGTCAAAATTCGATCTTTGATTGTAATTTTCAATACTTTCCTTATTACTTTGCTTAAAATTAATGTTTGCAAATGATTCAGCACATAAAAAATATACATAAGACAAGTTCTAGTATATCAAAAAATTGAAGAAAAAGTGCATAAGAAAGATCAAATCTATCGTTTAGATAAATTAATCAAAATCCGGTAAATTTACCTATCCTCCTTTAATATTTTTTTGCAAGTGCTTGAAATATATTATTCTAAATTTTCATAACGATAAAAATCATAATAAAATCATGATGTGATTTATTGTTAGCATAAAATTGAAAAATTTATTCCTTTCTTCGTTCCTATAAACACAGTTTTAAAATGTTAATATTATTGGACCAGTCAATTACACTTTAAATATCATTCAATTTTAAATATTTTTAAATTATAATAATAATTATTATTATTGTCATTATTGTTAAAGTTACAGGAAAATTTAGTTTGTAAGGAAAATATAAATAATATTGGAAAAATCAGAATTGCCAAAAGATAATGTTCTTTTTTTAAAGAACAAAACATTATGTTTTTTTTGTACATAAAACATATTTTTATGCTTCATATATGCTTTAAAGTATTATAAAAAAGTATTATAAAAATAAAATATTATAAAAATTTTTAACATGTTTTAAATTGTATAAAACATGCTCAATCGATATTTTAACATGTTTAAAACATGTTAAAACATTTATATAATTTAAAACACGTTAAAAATTTTTACCGACCCTGGGGAAAATAGAAAATCAGAGATATTTCCTTTCGTTAAAGAAATTTTAATTTCTTTGCGTAAGAATTTTAAATTAACAATAAAAAATTTAATTTCTTTGATATTTAAACAATTAAATTTTTTCAGTTTGAGTCTTTTCAACATCTCGTTAAATATATTTAATGTATCACAATAATTGATAAAAGGTTGCAAGCATGCATACCGCACGTAGGTATATCAGCATATCCCTTGAACTTTGTTCACCAACTGTGGCTGTTGGTACATGTCCACAAAACCCGGAAAATCCATGTACTACATATCAGTTTGTGTGTTCTTGACAACCATGTACTCATGATAAGCTTGTATATAAGCTATATCTTTAATTACTTAAATTGAAGAATATAATGAGAAGTTTAAATGAAGCAATTAATAACTGGATATGACGCCATGCAAGGTACGACCTAGAAAGAACTTGCATTTACATAAAGGACAAGATTAGAAAAGTATTTTATATGTATAATACAATAAAACATATTAATTATAACATTAATTATATTACATTAATGTATTACATTAATGTATTACATTAATAGTGCAGGACTGGGAAATATTATTTGTAATGTCGTTACCGTTTTCATTACTTTTTTTTCGGTAATGGTTGTTACACTTTTCTGCCTGTAACGGTAACATAAAATTTATTCGCAAACAATACTTGATATCGCCACTAAATGGATGTGGCGGTGCTGCATTTTTTCGTAAGTAAGATCCATACAAGATAGAATAAAAGGCATAGGCCGGTATATTACTTTAAATAAAAGTTTAGAGTGTCCAAATTTATATCTTTTGTATTTTTTAGGTTTTCTCTTCTTTATCATATTTTTTTAAAGATTTTCTAAGATAAATTTTCCGAAGGATACAATTCCACCTCCTTTGCACCTGAATGTTATATATTTATTTTAGTTATTTTTACAACGTCAAATTTTTTATATTTTAATATTAAACTTTTCAAAATTCGTGTAATATATACCTGTAATTCGCTTATAAGCTATCAATACTGATAGCTAATAACATTCCTTCGATCGATAACATGAAGTCTTCTTTATCTCATAAATAAAGAGAATCGTTAATTTTTTGTAAGTTAACAGAAAAATTAGGAAAAATTGTGAAACAGCAGTGATCAATTCTGCATATATATTCAACAACATTCAAAAGAAAATATATCAATATTTTTTTTTAAATTTTATTAAATCAAGCAGTTTAAGAATGTTATTGAACATGTATGCAGAATTTATATATATAATACATATACGAGCAAGATAAATGTTAAGCACAGATAACTCTTTTTGGAAATGAACTCTTTTTGTTTAGACGTCTGCTTATATTTCTTTACGCTATCAGATCTTTAATTGTAAGTATCAATTATACCTATTCACTTCCGCATAGCTAACATCTATTGCGCTTAGATAATTAAAAATTATCTTAGATAAGATAAAGATAATTTTACTTTAATTTATCTAAGTAAAGGATGAAATTATAAGCCCTTTTATCTACATAATTTATAAAATAATATTATTTTTAAACAACTTTAACTGTTAAGTACAATTTAGGATATAATAGAACTTTAGAACGTAAAAAATATATATTCTGATTTATATACATATATTCCTATTTTTATTTATAAAAATCTTTATTTTTTAAATTAAAAGTTTTTTAAACATTTCGTCGTGATAAATAATTTCTCCGTAGATACATATTCTAATAATCTAGATAAAGAGAAGCTGAAGTTATTTCTTCATCTACATGATCACCTAAATAATTTTATCTAGATAATAACAAACAACAGTTAACAACAATATATCAACAATATTTCGATCGATAACATGTATTTTTTTTACCGCGCATGTACAAGAAAAGAAAATAAATTTGTTTACTTCTAAATAATAAATTAAACAAGAAAAAATAATGCTATTCTGATGCAATTCGCAATGCAACCCACGATCTTCCAATACATCTTGCCATTCTTTCTTAGAAATGCAATTTTTCTTATATGTCTATGGATAGTCGATATCAAACCTGAATTACAGTTCATTTCAACTAAACTCTCTTGGATTATAGTTCATTTCAACTAAGCTCATTTTAAATTGGCCATTTTAAGATCAGCCATTAATTTTTCAGAGTTCTCGACAGATGTTATGTATAATACGTTGAAGACATTATTGGAGAAAATAACAATTATATTTTGGATATTATTTAATTGTAATTATTATTATTGTTATCATCGTTAAAGTTATAAGAAAATTAAATATTTGTAAAGAAGACATACATTATTAGGAACATATAAAATCAAAGATATTTCCTTTTATTAAGAAAATTTCAATTTTCTTTGTACGAATTTTTTAAATCAATTAGAGAAATTTAAATTTCTTTGGCATTTAGAAAACTGTATTCTTCCAATATAGAAGCCTTTCCGACCTTTCTTTGAATTATATATTCGATGCAGGTATGAAAATGATTGATAAACGGTTGCAAACGTACCGCACGTACCAACGTTTCACTCGAATTCTGCTCACCATCTGTGGCTGTTGGTACATGCCCACGAAATCAGACAAATCTATGCATTATTACTCAATTTGTGTGCTCTTGACGATGATCATGATGACAATGGTAACATTGCATACGAGCTACATCCATAGGCATAATATGGGGAATATGATGAAAAACGTAGGCTTTGCAATAACTGGACTTAGCGCTATTCTCAAGGTACAATACAATCTAGAAGAAACATACATATTATACATAATACATATTAATACATTAATATATACATATAACTACAATACATATTTAATTTGAGACACTTGAATACTTTGAAAAGAAAGCATTTTAATAAAAAATATGATAGCCGAAAGTTGTATCTTCTGCAGGAGGATAAATAATTAAAAAATCAAATTTTGAAAAAGAATCGATTTTTCAAGTTTATATAAAGGGCATCACCATTTAAATAGAATTATATAATTTTTAAAATATAATATGATTTGTTTAAGTCTGCAAAAGTATTAAGGTAAAGTTATAAAAAAAAATAAATAGATTATAAAATGTACATTTTATAATTCATGTTAAAATGTGCCAGATAATAAAATATAAAATATCTCTAAACTATATTGATTTTTTGAATAACTCTGACCTTAATATTTTAAATTAAAAATTCACAATGAGTCAATGTGAACCGACAGAATATTAATGTGTAAAATATATACAATATTAATAAAAAAAGTACAACTAAATTAGACATTTCGATCCTCTTTTTGGATCATCTTCAGTACAAAAAAGAAGATTAATAGACATTACGTTTTTACAATAAAATCACATATATTGAAATATTCGATTGTTACAAATTTAAATTCTATAATTCTATAAATTAAATAGTGTTTAATGTGTCAATCTGTATGCAATTTCTCTGTTTTGCGCGGAAGAAAAAAATATAAATTTCTTCTTATCTTTTTTAAGGTGGTAAGCTTCACGATAAATCGCGGCTCTCTGATAAATTATCATCGAATATTGAACGATCTTTTCGAGGAGGAACTTATGCGGAATGATAAAATCCGGACAATAATATTTTCGTCTCTACATACGATGTACATTCTGACGTATGGATATTTCGCTCTTGCAACTACATTGCTCTTATTGTATTTTGCGCCCTCATATCTTCTCATAATCCGCGGTCTCCTCCATTTCCATTTATCTACGAACTACACTTTACCAATCAGTAGGGGATACGGACATTTCTGGACCGTTCCTGATAACTTTTTGTATCATCTACATCTGGTCTTTGAGACGACTCTAACGGGACTCAGCGGCCTCATGGCGTGCAGCGTTGACAGCTTCTTTGGCTTCTATGTCTATCAGTTTACCTCGACAATGCGCGCCATGAACTTTAGACTTACAAATCCTCTACCTACCGAGAAGTTCTTGGATTTACTGAGAATGTGTGTGGCGAAACATCAAAGGTTACTGCGATGTCGCGACACGCTAGAGCATGTCTATGGACCCATTGTCTTTTGGCACATTGTCACCAACGCTATACTTCTTTGCGGGTTGATGTACGACGCGATGCCAGTATGTGAATATATTAACGTAAAAGTCGATATTTAATTTCGTAATTCACTATGTTATGCGCGATCATAATTAGTCGTAAGATAATAAATATTATTACAATTAGTAGATCGTACAATTAGTGCCATCGTGTCACGCTCACGTAACGTCAGAATAAAATTAAACGTTTTTCAATTTTATTTTAGATAATATATTATATTTTGGAAAATATATGCTAAAGAAATGTCATAGTTTTCTTACAAATCCTATAATTAAAGTAAAATAAAATGTTTTTTAATAACTTTAGCACCATTTATAAAGTGTAGAAACGAAGTTTATGTTACACTTACAAGTTTTTCTATTAAATAATAATATCGCATTATCCAAATATTCGCTATTGTAATATTAATCGTTTACAACATTTGCAATAGTTTTCGGACTTTAAACGCATATCCATGTTTCTGACATACGCAGTAGTAAAATTTGTGCAAACATTTACGTACGCATGGTATGGCACTGTTCTTACAAATGCGGTAAGTTTTAATGATCTTGTATAAATCAATTATCGTGACTCAAAATTAATTAATTGGAATATGTACGTTTAGAGTGAAGACTTTCGTAATGGAATCTATTTTGGAGAATGGTTTAATTCAAGTCTCGATCATCACGTAAGAACAAATGTTATTCTGATTATGATGCAAAAGCCAATAACCATAAACGCAATTTACTCTCCAGTCAATATCACCATTTTCACCAATGTAAGTATTTAAATTATAATTGACCGAGTTTATCTGAGCAAAAAAGCTGACTTTCAAGTCACTTTCAACTTTATTCACTGCCACTGTTTTAAAAATAATACAAAGTTTTTTTGTTAATATAAAGGCCTATGAAATTTATTATTATTGCTCATTATAAATAGAGCTTTATATTAATGAAATTTTGTTTTATAATATTACGAACACTATTAATGGATTTAAAAATAATATTTATATCATATTCTATTTGTACGAAAATAAAAAATTTAAAGCTTGAGATAATAAAACATAAAAAACATAAAAAATAAAACATAAAAAACATAAAAAATTTAAATTTGATAAAAAAAAATCAAAATTATTTGAAAATGGAACCTATGTATTATAGAATTTATCCAAAACACAAATAAAGAAATGAGGAATTAATAGATTCTAATTTTGGTTCTAATAACGTCAAAAAATGAAGATTATTTTATTTGTGAAAGTTGATTTCTTCAAATTTTTGTTATTTTTTTTTAAGTTTAAAAAAGCCTCTATATTAATAAATGTTTATTTACAATCATTTACATACCTTTATTACATACCTTTTTGGATATTAAACTAATTCTAATTTTTTTATTTTCTTGATAGTTCGTGAATGCTACAATGTCCTATTTCTTCCTGTTGCAATCTATCGGTGATAAAGACGGATAGAGATGGACGCTACGTATGTTTTGTAAACGATAGCAAATTCATAAAATAGTTACGTTATTAAGAGAATATAATTAAGAAGATGTAATTAATGTAATTTATTGGCACTACATTGTTATCACATTATTAATGTTTAATTATTGTTAAACAATAGCAGTATTATGACTCCATTGATTATTTCACCTTCATTTCACTTTCATTTTTCTCAAATGACAATTAACGTGCGAGATAATTTATAGAATTTATTCAGATAAACTCACAGAAAGTTGAAAAATGCTCAATTCTTCATGCATTTAATAAAATTTTGAAGTCGCACTAACCTAGTAAGATGTAAAAGGAAACTCACACAAGGGTATGTCAATATCGTTGACCCCATACCGAGACACGCGGGTTCTTATAATCTACTCCCCGTGGATCGAGTGCACACAATTCACTCCATTTTGGTTAAAGTAGCCCTATGCGCCATCCTCGACGAGCTCGAAAATTTTTTCGTGTGAAATACACAAGATTTTTGCTACAACTTACGTGTAATAATTTTTATAAATTTTTGATAAATGTGACACATAGTTAAAATATCTAACATTTATTTTTAGTATTTTAATTGTATTATCATCATTATTAAATTTTTTTAACCTATTTCTACAAATTATGATTAAATGTTATATGTTTTTTGAGTTGAATAAATCTAAGATTTATGAAATGCAAGAAATTAATGAAAATTCGAAAAATCGAAAATCGATATAAATATATCAACTTAGATTTCAGTTAAGAAACATTTCTCTTTAATAGCGCATTTTCCAAACAACTTTCAAATCTGTGTTAAATTTACATTTAAAAAATGGTAGAAAAATTTGGAGGAATAATATGAATGAATATCTCAAGAGTTTGTCAACAAGTGGATTGTCTAGGGATATCAAAAATATAAACGCACCACTATCTCCTCTCCTCTTTATTATCTTATTTCCAACTTTCTTCATCTATGTCAGTTAGAGCCATGACTTAGAGAGGGACGCGAAAGGGCTGGAATTAGTTACCTAATATTCCAAGTTAGAAATCTGGGATTAGTTGATCAAGCTATCAAGGATAACTGACTCTTTTGTAGAACGGGATTCGGAACGCGAAAAGTTCGACGGTGGATCGAAGGATCCACTCGTGGAAGTCACCAATACAATTTACCGTGTCGATTCAGGACGTTGTCTTCTTCTTCATAGTCTGCGTTCTCATTGAACGAAGGTGGTTACGAGCCATAAATCTGAATCCTTCACGCATCGTGGGTAATGGCGCCTAGCCATCCAGGTAACTTAGATGAACATTCACTTCGTCTCTCTCCTCCCATCTCTAATTGTAAAAGTTATCCTCGTGTGTCGCGCGATTAAAGTAGATTGCAAGGGCATCAATTCAATTTTTAGAGTCCATACGCCTAAATTTTTTACCAAAGGATGATTATTTACATTTTACGTGGAGGATGAGAAAAATGTTTGAGATGTTTGAAATATATCTTGGAGTGTAACTTGTGAAATTTCTATCTTATTTCTATATATCTTATTTCTATATATCTTATTTCTATATATATATATCTTATTTTGAAACAAATATCTACAATATTCAATTTTCGATTTTATTTTATAGCAATTCGATTGGATGTACTCGGTGTGCACTGGAATTAAAACCGTTATACACAGATTGACATAAAAATATGTTAGTATAAATAAATTGGTTAAATCGTAAAATTTTCAACGCTCTTTATTGTATTGAGCGAAAATACATGTTTTTAAATATTTAAAATATTTATATTTCACTTTTGCATTCAAATTCAATCAATAACGGCTTCGATTAGACGCTTCAATGTGCATCAGTACACATTAAAGCGTCTAACCGAATTCGCTATCACTTTTCTACTTTTATATGGGAACGTCTAAAAAAGATAAAAATGGTCTTTAATCTTCTCTCCGAATTAATACTCGGATATAATAAAAATTCAACATAATAATAATAAATTTAATAATAAATTATTAAAATTTTAACACGATTTTAACACAAACACAAAATGTTTTTATTGTGTATTTAAACTACAGATTGACCATTTAGAATACAACCGCGTAGATCGACATCAACTATGATGTTGCAATGCATTCTGCATAACAAACTCTATTTAGGTGAGATCTAATTATAGACTCACATACTATTTCGTGAGTTTACTCACCATGCGTACTTCGTGCTGTGAGGCACTCCCAAGTGCTTGCCACGCCAGGCGGTGGCGCCGAGCGTATGAATATCAGATAAAGAGCTCTCGTCGTGGACGAGCAAGTGAGGACAACACGATTAGATTAAGGTTTAGTATATTTATACAACTCGTGGTTCGCCTCGTGATTAACATCATCTCGTTACCAACACTTCGTACCATCATCTCGTTAATTCTATCTCGTCGCCAGTCGTTTGTCATCATTGAGATAAATTCGAACTGATTTAACCATCCTAACGTTATCGTATCTTGACGAGAGGGAACACATATCTGACACTTTACCTTCAATGTCATCCGATCTTACGATACTCCGGAGCACTTCTGTGCTCGACGACATCGTGAAACGTTTCCAACCCTAGTATCATTAGAAGTATTATCCTTGTTTCCTTCTTTTTTTTCTTTCATACCGTATTTCTTGCGAACCTCCGTAGCCGAAGTGTGACGCATGCGTCGGCTGGTCGTAGCCGTCCCCGATTCGTGAACTAGCGAAAATTCTCCAGTTGGCGCCGCGACGCGCTCGAAAGAGCTCTCGCGTTTGACGAGTATTCCGGGGAAGCGACAGAACTTGTCGCCTATCCCGCAATCGTGGGAAGAGAAAAAAAAGGAAAAGGGTTCCAGGAGAGAAAAACGAAAGAGAGTACGCGAGAAATCGTTTTCCTCCCCCTTTTTCGTAAATTGCGCGTGCGATTCAATCGCGAGAGATGCTACAATGCAATCGACATGTATCGCGAGGTAATTATGATATCATTATTGTTTGGGCCGTTCTGATTCGTCAAATCGAAACGGCTAGAATGCGGCACGTGTTTTTGATCGGCGTACACAATGTGCACGTTATATGCTGGCAAAGCGATGCAATTTGCCACAGAGGATGCATGTTAAGCATTTCGTTCTAATTGATGAATGAAGATAATGGCCAATCAATTACATTAATTAGCGAGCTGTTAGAAGGAGCTAACGTTAATTTATTAGTGCATGTTTTTTTTATCATTTCTTAAGCTAATTAAAGATAAGATCTTGAGAAATTGCAAGACAACTGTTTAGTTATTATAATGTGATTATTATCTTTGTTTTGAATAAGTATATGGAACGATTATTTATCTTCTGCCTCGTAAATATTCTCGTAGGAACAATTTCATTATCAAAGATGATCATTTCGTTTCTATTTTAAACAGATTAATTCGGCAATAAAATGCCCTGTGTTTCATCACAGTTTTAACAAATAGAACAAATCTCGTTGAAAATATTCAGGCACGGCGCGGAATTTAATTAGCTCTCACGCGCGTTACGAACGGTCGCGCCGGCTTGAAATTAATATTTTAGCCAATATAAAATATTTAAAGGATTACACCCCCCCGTACCCCATGATTGTATCATGTAGCGGATGAACAAGTATATGATGTAAATTAAAACGTAAATTAAAACGCGACTTTCAACACGGCAGGTCACACGCATCTAAATCTTCGCGCCGGTGCATTCTGCGTCAGTGCGAATATTTATCGTAAAGGAGATTTGCGTGTAAAAACGCATAGTAGTGTTTGAAAGAAGTGGCACGAATTTTCTTCAAAATAAATATGTATATATATCTTTATTATATGAAACTTCTATATCTTTGCTGTCACTACGTCTTTTTTCTGATGCCAGTATTCATAGTTCGTTCTTATTTTAAGACTGTCTTAAGTAATGCCTTAAGCTTAATAATTCTATATGGCGATATTCATAATCTGTTTTTATTTTAAGATCTTAATATCTTAAGATCTTAAGGTCTTAAGATGCTAATATGGCTCTTTGATTGATTCATGATGTTTTAAGATTGTACTTAAGATGGTCTTAAATATAGGATTCAACTATAAATACTGGTTTGTGGTTGGTTTATAATATCTCGAGATATTTAACTATATTTAAGTCTTAATAAGAGAGAACTTATTACGAATATATCGGCTTAAATGTAATTTTAAATTATTGCCAAATTGTTGCCACCTTCGTTTATCAATTTTCAAATCGTGATTAAACTGTTTAATAAAAGTTATCAAATTTTTTTATTATATTAACTAAACAATAAATTGAAATTATTTTAGCATATTTAGTAACTATTATTATTATTATCATCTAAGATTTGATTATTATTGTTAAATTTGTTTCAGTATACTGAAAAAAGAGTCTGGTAACAACTATACTCTACATACAGGTGTATTACCAAATGTTGAATGAAATATTTTTAATCAAACATTCGATTAATATAATACAAAATTTTATTTTTATACTTTTATTGTCTAAATAGATATTTAATAAATATTACAAACATAATGATTGATCAATTTAACGTGGCTGGCACAGCGCAGCAGCAATATAGCGGTAATAATTGTTTGACAGAAGTAATTGTTTGACATTTTTGATAAAGTATAACTGAATGAGTCTAATAGAGTCTGTTGAACTCATTCCCGTGTCCAATTTCAGCATTTTGTCGATCCCTGCAATAGATCCATCGTCAGTTTCAGCGGGTTAATGCGAACGAATGTACAGACTTATGTAAGAGCATGCATGCGCTGACAGTGATATGACATGGAAGCCAATATCATCATACTCGATTTCATTGAGTATGGCTTGCAGTTATTATCATCACAATATATGTTCCACATGCTTCTCGATTTTTCGGAAAACACGATTCGCGCAAGGTGATCTATGCTTGTGCACGTATATACATACAATTGCGATATAATAGCGAGAACGAAGCTAATAAAGTCGGAATCACTGCTCAATAACATCCCTTTTTTTCGCGATAACGTGTCCCGCTGAGAACATAATTATTACTATTGCGGCAACGAGACGATTTAATCGTAGTTTCACGCTGCAACTTATGCATCGAACAATCTTACAAGGTGCTCCAACCCTCTCCCGTTTCCCGTCTATTCCCTTATTGTTGCCTTCGTACCGGACTCCGCGTTTACGGCTTATTCAGAATCCGGCCACGACTCGAGCAGCGGACGGAAAAAATTCTTTTTCTCTCCATTCGATTCTTGCATCGAACTTAAATTAAAAATGTTGGTGGGTGCAACATGACGTGAATGAATTCCACTGTCAGTTCTACGTACACGAATGCGTCATCATGTATTACATTTTGATCTTTGACAGACGTCATAGGCAGTATTTATGATCAAGAAAGAAAAAAAGAGGGAAGTAGAAAGAATTAAGAAAGAAAGAAAGAAAAAAGGCATAATAGAATTTTGCATAATAGAAATTTTTAACGTTGTTAATTTTAGTTAGCTTTTTAAGTATAACATCGTGTTCGTACTGAAAAAAAGCAAGGAAGCAATAAGGATTAATTCAGATGCTTGACGTGGAGTTTTAATATTTCCGTTCAACGTGACATATTAGTGCATTAAGGATATTTATGAACAGCTTGAATGTAACAAAAATGTCAATGACCAGGAACCATATTACTTTATAAGCAATATTAGCTCTAATTTTGCTTATAAAGTAACATGATTCTTTAAGTAAATTTCTGTCATTTTATTCATCTGATTTATCATTCCAATGTATTTCTTTATCTATTTCTTTCTTTCTTATCCGAATATTAACAATTTAATTAAATACCGAATATGGAATAGAATGAGAAAAGAAATATGATTCTTTTATTTTTTAATTTTGAATTTATTTTTGAATTTATTTTTGAATTTAAAATCTTTAATTTCTTATGAATTTTGAAAAATTTTTATAAAAAGCTTCAAGAAAGAAATTTTAAAATCAATTGATTTTTTAACAATAGGATACATGTTTTAAACAAAATAAATTCCTATCAATTATCAAAGTCATCTACTTTTGCAGAATTAGGATTGCGTTCCCTCATTTTTTTGAAATTTTGGTATTTAATTTATCAAAATTATTTAATTCCAATCCTATAAATGACATATCTTATCAGTGAATAGCGACAACTGTTGTTAGCATTGCGCAACTGTTGCGCGAAATTGTCTTCTCTTGCAAAGTCGGAGTTTCCTAGACGCCTTTTACTAGCACAAAAAACATTCGTCGTCGTGAAAGCACACGTAATCACGTTTTAGCCACCATTGAGGATAATTACTCGGAGCTCTCTAAGCAGATCTAATAAGAAATTCCCGGAGCGTGCCGACCTTGTGAAGCTAATTAAAAACTAAATTTACTAAAATTTCTCCGCGCCAATTGGAACTCTCGTGAACAATCGTATTTTTGTAACGAAATGAAAATTAAAATTCCTCGATTTTCTTGGATGGAATCCAAAGTCGGAGATTTTCTTACAGAATCTTTGAATGGAATGATTTTATTATAATTCTTTCTAGAATCTAAGAATTGATTAAAAAATTGAAGTAAAGTAAAAAAACATTTTACATACTTGTGTTAAAATCGATTATTAAAACTCCTTATTAAAACTTTTGTGTTGAATTTTTAACACACACATATCTGAGTGATAACATATATATAATGTGATTATATCATATTATTATATTTGAATGATATGTGATTATATTAATTTGGATCAACAACTCTGGACACTTTTAATAACTCTGAATTAGTTTTTAAATAATTTAACTAATTTCGATTTCGTAACAGTGTGAATAAAATTTTATTCTTTATTCTTTGTTTTAATACACCAATTTTTCCTTGAATAGCATTATTATGATAATTTTCGGTTTTTATGAAGAAAAATACGTAAGAAAATCTAGAAATAAAACGATCCTCGTACGATCGTAAAAAAAATTGTATCCTCTTTTTGATTTTACATTCGGCACAAATGTGTCCGATGCATAGCAGATGTCTTTCACTGCAAGACGACATACGTATTCCGCGATTTTACGAGCAGGTGGAATGTCGGGCGGAGAATTCGATTGATACTCTTGTGCAGAAGGACAAGACTGAAGGACAAGAGAGAATAACGAAACTGCAGCGTAAAATCTCAAACCGGAAATAAAATCGACGGGCTATACTGTACGAAAAAGCGATTCACATTCGTTCGCGGCGACTCAATATCGATCAATTGAGTTCGAGTGTATTTTCGATGAACGATAATCCGAGGATTTAGAACTCAAGATGTTCTGAGAATCGGTTGATCGAGATGAGGGACTTGAAACGCTTCATCATGATGGCAGAGTGGCGATGATCGAATTCTTCCTCCGGCGAATCGTCAATCATTATTCTACCGGAATTCTAGGCGAGATTCTAGATAGTTGTGTGATCCCTCTTTAGCTAAGACTTTACTTTTGCAATCATTGGACGTGGCACATTTTAAAATTAGCAATTTTTCGGTAGAACATTTTTTTAATTCTTAATTGGAATAAAATTTTAATTAAAATAATGAATATACAAATTCTATAACTTATTAAGACAAAAAAGTCGGGATACAAAATATTATGTATTTATCAAATTATTATACGATAGCAAGCTGACATTGATCGTCATTTTGACGTGAAAACAATATTAAAGATATTATTGTGACATCAAAATAATGACAAATAGCGTCAGCTGCTCTCTGGCATAAAGAATATAATTTATATAAGAAAAGTAATAGCTTCTAACTTTTTCCTACGCATTTTGCGTAAGTTCTCAATTCCACGTGACATTTCTTGTTCAACAATCCGTTCGTTTTCGAGTCACGCGCTCTCTTTCTTCGGATAATCTTGCGGTTGAAACTTCCGTGGGATATGAGGAACAAATATTGCGAAAAATGTGACCACAGCGGGTGAATTTCTCTCGCCGCAATTATTTGAGACAATCCAAGGAAAATAGTAATTATTGTTATTTGGATAATTTGTTATCAAGTATGCATTACTCGTTATTATGAAGATGTTTCTACAGGCAAGGAGAGGATCTTCGAATAAAAAAAAAAAAAATAAAAAAGTTGTGCTTGACAAAATTTTATCAATCTTAAAAAAATGCTGTCGTATATATAAATTTTAAATATAAAGATAGCATTCTGCAGTAAAAAAAAAACATATAAAAATCTGATTGAATTTCTTTTGATAATTCGTGTACAAACTTTGGAAGAGAAGTTTTCTTATTCGGAATCATTCAACAAATTTTGACCATATTAATTCCTAAATACGCCTTGAAATTAAGTGTAAAAAAATAAAACAACTTTTAATTTCCTTTCATTATCTCACAAGTGCACTTTTTTTTTATTTGTCACTTTTTTATCAATGCAGCGGTGTAGCTAATTCAATGCAGTAATGTAGCTGATTCCAGATCCAATACCATGTTTCCAATAGCGGCTTTTAGAGTCAGTTTATATCAGTTTAATAATTGCAAGATGGTATCGCTACCATCAGGATTGTAGACGGGTAATAAATTTCATCGCTCTGATGAACTTGCCAGCTATCGACAATTTTCAACCCCACTATTGAGGTTGACTCGGAAGTATGACACCATCGACAAGCCTCTAATTGTAAACCAAGCCACCGAGTTAATAAATTTGTTTAATTAATACGGCCACTTGATGGTTCATCAGCTCGTGCATGTTCTTTTCTGTATCTGTTTTCTTCTCTTTCCCTTCGTTCCTTCTTTTCTCTTTCTCTTTCTCATCGTCTTTCCCTTCCCTCTCTCTCTCTC
>NW_012130089.1:2041316-2087289 GCF_000143395.1 Atta cephalotes
TCTCTCTCACTCTCTTTCCGATTCTCATCTGATTAAATACATGTGTAATGGTTGACTCGTAGAAGCTTTACCATCCTCAAATTGATTGACACATGATGTGTATTTGTTAAATTGATTGAAACGTGGCCAGACATGTGATGGCAAAGCGTCGCACGCGCGGCGACCATAAATTGTGTCAATTGAACTTTATAAATAACCGAAATTGTTGATGTTATATTCCTGAATAGTATTAAAGGAACGTAATAACCACGGTTGAAATCTCACTATTTTGCCGAAGATCAATCGTCTATAAAAATTGTATCTTACAGTTCTTTAAAAAAGGAAAATCATTAAGACTTCATTTTTTCGAATATACAATTTTGACAGGCAATTGATGTAGTAAGAGAGATCTCCAGCAGGAAGATGGCAACCATAATAATAATCATCCCAAGCACGCTATTTCAATATCTGTATATGTCTATGTAAAGAGAGGAAACACTTCGAAGCGCTTCCTCCTTTTGGGAAAAATGAAACTTTATGGCTGTACGAGAAAGAATAGCGGAAGAAAAAAAGAATATTTGAAATATAAGTACGTCTGTTGAATAGACATCGGCTCTTTGGAAAAAAATTCTGCTCTTTGAATTCCTCCCACTTCCGTAAGTTCGCAACTTCGTTCCGAGACGCGAAGAGAAATGAAGTTGTATTACGACTAAAATAACGCCCTCAATTGGGAGAGAGCGCTTTGTTTCCGTTATTCGACGTTTCTTAAATATGCATGGAAAGTTGCGGGAAATTAAAGATTTGTTTTCATGTGCTCGGCATAATATGACGCCGATAAAACACGGTCGGCCGAGATGGAAATTTTCGACATCATTGTCGTCGTCGTCACCTTATTTCGTAAACGGCACGGCATTTGCTATTTGAAATTCACCAGCAAATAGTGATTCGATAGTTAAAACTGGTTGTTTGATTTCTCAGCCTTGATAAGAAGAGATTTTAGCTCTTCTTCCCGTTTTTCTTCTCCTTCGAGTGACATTAGGCGTCTCGACATTAGACGTTCTTGTAAAAATGAGCGTCCTCAGCGCTGGCGGCGGGAATGATTCGTTCGTTCAAATGCTCTTAGCATGCAAAACAAAGGGTCAACTTTGTTTCTCCTACCCTGCAGCGCAATTAGTTCCGCGACGAGGAAGTTATAATCGCGTTCGCGGCTGTTTGCGAGTTTTGTCCGGGGTCGGTGCAAGTTTTTCTCCGGCATTTGCGGCGCCAACCATATCTCGGCGATCTCTCTTCCCTGCTTCTATATTCCCTGTTCTCGCGCGAGTAACGTTCTCATTTTCGAGGCGGATATTTCTCTGTCGCCAATCGCACGGCAACACGTCCAGGAACATTTCGCAGTGCGAAAGCTTCGGATCGCGAATTGTCGCGGTAATCAATCAATAATAGACACTAAGAAACACGAATTTTTTAAATTTCTTCATTATATTGCTCCCCTTCTTTTCTCTCTTTTTTTCACAGATTTGCGATCGAATTATATGATGATGTTGCGTCTTTCAGACTTTGCTCCTTAATGGTTTAAGGGTAACGTAGAATGGAAAAAGAACATGACTTTCTTTTAATTAGCGTTATTCATAATTATGAAAAATTAAACAGTTTATGCTATTATAATTGTTATTTCACAAACATAATTTTGAGAATTTTTAAAAAAGTGTTAAGTGAATCGTTTTAGTTTTTAAATATACATTTTGATTTATTTTCAATTTTAAAACTGGTAAAAAATTTATTTTTTCAAATAGAATCTTTGTGTTTCAATATTTTAAAACGGTTAAAAAATTAAGTATTAAATTAGCCGATTACAATCGCGTACAAATATTTATTATATTTGTATATTTAAAGAATTGTGCGATAGATTACCACAATGTATTACATCTAATCTAATTCGATAGAATCGTAAAAAATTAAAGTACCTAGTTGGAAAATTTATATTAAATTTAATACATTTCACATGTTCCAAACAATCCGCCATTTTTTATGTTAATTTAACACAAGAAAAATATGTTAGAAAGCAATACAAACATTATATATAAAAACACAAAGAATGTAACATCTTGACACAATTTTTTAAAAACAATTTAGAAATTGTGAAAACTTTCCTTCAGTAAGATTCGAATTAATAATATTAAATTAACTGGTATATTTTATTCATTTATCTTACGATTTACGTTGTAAAGCACATTATTTTGATTTGCTCATTTATTCAGAAATCGCGTTTAACATAAAAAAATGTTAAATATTAATTTAACACAAAATGTTCAAATACACAACAATCACATTACGTTAAATTATTAATATTACAAATTATTAATATTCAAATATGTTAAAAATTCAACACAAAAATTTTAATGAGGACTGATAGTAAAACAAATACAAAGTATTTTTTACTGTACATTTTTTTATTTTTATTTAAAAATGTATTTGTGTGTGTGTGTGTGTGTGTGTTGTGTGCATACTAATTTATATTATTTATATTAATTGTGCTTACTAATTTATAATAAATTGTAACAATTTAAAATGTGACTAGATGCATTCTTCTTAATATAATTTAAATCAATTTTCATTGAAAAACAAATTATTTTTTATTTGACTATCAATATAAATATCAAATTATTATCTGCAATGATACTAGCGATATATATTATCTTAATTTTTTTCATCAAATGGGATCTTATATTTTAAAACCGATTTCTGAGAATGCAATAAAAGCAAAAAATTCCGATTGTGGCTTTATCGGATTAAAACGCGCCGCGACTTTCATGCACTCATACAATTTCAGCGTGAAAATCTGAAACCTCCCGCTTTAATCAGGGTGTTCGCATTTCTGCAGCCTTGGATGCAGCGATTGTCACGGAGCCTTAACAGCTTCCGCGTCGCCTCGTGACCGCCGTTTGTCGTGACGCGTAATTATCCTCTAGTCTCTAACTGGAGTATTATCGATATAAGCGGAGGACAAGTGCTCTCATTAATTAGCTTCAACTTTCCGGTCGACGAACCTCGAGTGGGTCGCAATTTGTCGCGAATCGCATGCGACAGCGTGACGCAGTTACACGCTGTTTGCGAATCCGTCTCGGCGAGTGCGACGACGTCTTCGTTAATTACAATGTAACGATTGCGTGCGAAGGAATCTACAGAGTCAGAGAGTATCAAAAGTCGTGCAATCTCCACGAGAATTAAAATCAAAGATAATCGTTATCAGATAGACAAGGAAAAGACGTTTCAAGAGCTCTGATGTATAATATTCAGTAAGAATTTTAAATAGATATTATATTATATAAAATAAAAAAAATATATATATATATATATATATAATTTAACACTCTCTCTTCTCTCTCTTTTTCTTTTATTATTGGCATTATTTTCTTTTTTATTAATATATATACTTGAAGAAAACATGATTACAATTAATTAATTATAATTTATAGTTATTTTCGACATAAACTACACTAAAAAATTTTAATTTTAAAGAAATATTTCTTTGCTCGTATTAAAAAAAAATTATTTCTTTGGATCAATGAAAATTTATTTGAAAATAAGATATTGTACAATAAGATATTGTACAATATCTTATTTTCAAAGAAATTTTCATCGATCGAATACGAAGTAAAGAAATATTTCTTTAAAATTATTTTTTTTCAATGTATGTATTTTTCAATGTATATTTTTTATAACTATAAAAATGGAACTTCTAATCATAATTATTTTATTACGCAAAGTCACAAATATAATCAAATAAGTTTTTCTTATAATCAGTATTCTAAAAAATGTTTAAAAAGATGTAGAAATGTAATTATAGATTTATCTTATTAAATAAAAAGTATACAAATGTAGAGTCGCATGATTGTACAGCCGAATACAAGAAATACACGTGTTACATCTGATATTTTTGTACGTATTACATTACTCACGAGATGGAAAATGACTCTTGACAAAGTGACAAGGATCCTGCCTGAAATGGCGAGACAAGTAAAGAAAGAATATCATTATTTGATCATCGATGAAAGGTTGAAAATGCCGATGTCATTGTTCCGCTGAAAGGAAGAAAAGAGATTTTACGATGCGTCTGATATAAAAGGAGGATCTTGTTATCTCGGTTACTATCGGTGACATAATCTTTTCTTCACTCTCGCCAGCGGATGGTATTACGGCATAAAGTTTATCACACGTGATACAGTGCCGTCTATGTGTCAGATCCACTACCATCCCCTTCGTCCTTCTCTTCCTCTCAATGCTGATTGTGAGAGTAAAGTTTTCAATAATTGTAAATAAAGTTATTTATGACTATACGTAATTACATAATAAAATAATTATAATTAAGAACATCATTTCTATAATTACAATATTAGTTATATTATACATAATTATTAACAATAATTATTAACGTTATAAAAATGGAGTTCTTAAGCATAATATTTTACCAATTACA
Organism: Atta cephalotes; assembly: GCF_000143395.1. Classification (NCBI taxonomy): domain Eukaryota; kingdom Metazoa; phylum Arthropoda; class Insecta; order Hymenoptera; family Formicidae; genus Atta; species Atta cephalotes. The sequence goes on from NW_012130089.1 coordinate 2,045,773, forward strand.
GTCATAAATATCAAAAACTTTTCTTTTATTATGATCTCAAGAAAATGAGATTATTACACGTTCGATAAGGTCACCAAGTTTTTTTTTTTTAAATAAGGCACAAAACCGTCGTAAAAACTCGAGTCCGCGATATATTTTAGGGTGACCTCCCCTTCTCGAATTCCCATGACGAATGTAATGATTTACTACATGGATAACCGCGATCTTTTTCATCACAATCGTTATCGATGAGCGGCGGAAAGTCGCGAAAGCGCGTTTTTACTGGAGGAAAAAGAAGGGAAAAAGAATCGTTATTCTCGATTTAACCTGGTCAAGTCTCTTGACGATTACTCCGCCTCTGTGCGTGCAAGGCGATTATTATGTAACAATGACGATGATGAGATTACGAGAGACCTCGCGTAAACCTATTTCCATTTACTGAGTAAACGAGCGCGAACGACGACGCTTTATGCGTTGACATCGGTTTTAATTATGCTATCGATAGCTCGATAAGCACCTGCTAAAATATTTTTCCCATATTCCGGCCGCGTCGACCTAATTTCGCTACTGGTGGTAAAGTTTAATTACCTTCCGAGAGAGAGAGCAGGCCGTTTAAAGGAAATAACGATTTAGATAATTCGTTTTTCCAACGAAGGGGAGAGAGAGAAAGAGAGTTTAATATGTAAAATATTCAGAATTGAATATTTAAAATATCTAATAATAAAATATTTATTAAAAATATTTAATAAAAAACTTTATATAATACGGTGAATGCTAAATACTTTAAAAAATTTTTAAATAATTTTTCACAAATTCAAGACGAAAACTTCATAACCATATGCTTAATAGCTTACAATTAATTTCAAAGACACAGGATGTATATCAAAGTTGAAGGAAAAATTTCGAAAATTACTTGGGTTATTTTGATGAGACTTTAAACGTATACAATTGTACGTAAAGATAAAAATCGTTACAACTTAAAAAGGATGCGTTTCAAAGATTATAAAATAAAAATGACAAAAATTTAATTTTTTTTTCGCGATATTATTTCATCAATTAATTATTTTCTGTCAAAATGGATTGTTTCTTTTTTGCACGAAACCTAATTTTTCGAGTTGTATCACTTTTGAAGGGAACGATATATAAAATAGGCTTCAGCTTTAGTTTGTTAAAATCGAGCTTCTAAGGAGAAAGTAATAAATAATCGAAATTAACGGCGATACTTTAGTATACACGGGAATAAATTAAATCTCATCTGCACGTTTTACACGCCCCGCGTAGCTCTTTCGTGATAAATCTTCTTTCCTTGAGACACTTCAGTATCTCGAGCCTCAACTTATGGAAGATAAATCTCTATCTTTGTAACACGCGATGTCGCGGTTTATTCATATCACGTAGGAACCTGGCTTTTAGTTTTCAATTATCTGCGACACCTGTCTAATTGTTCTACTGAAAGAAGCATCGCGAGAGAGGACATGCTATCGGCGTGGACAGCTTTGTTATAAGCAGGCTTTGCCAAGTTTCTCACGATAAACTTCGGTCTCCTACTATAAGCTTCACGTTGCTTCAAGCGAGTGTATAAGAACAGCGTAAGAAAATAAGAGTTGAACGAACTGCGGCACAAATAAGTAATTAAATAATATCGGCAAAAAGAACATGTTCCTAATCATTTTTGTCACTTTCGTTTCCACAACCTTTAAAGAACATCTTTTTTATATGATGATTTTGATAATTTTTTTAAACCGTATTCTTCCTGTTCTTATTGAATTGTAACAATTTTTTTTATGAAAATAAAATTAGTTTACTTTTGATATTTGATAGAGTAATTACATTATATTATTATCTAGCTCTCTATTTACGTTTAAAATTTTATATTAAATTATTAATTTTTTATAAACGTTTTATCAAATTTCGATGATGTCATGGGAATTAACATTTTAAAATTTAAATAATTATTTAAATGCAATTAAACATTACGTTTTTGGTAAGTGCCATAGATATATGAGACACTTTAGTTATTCTCAAAGCACTAAGTATCACTTAATAAAATAAAAATAGGATATACAGTATCAAAGCATTTATCGAAATCACCTCGAGCCATCAAGAATTTAAGATCAAATACCTTTTACGAGAAAGACAAGCACGTGGAAAGAAGTTTGCAGAGAAAAATGGAGCAAAGTTTCGTCGAGCAGAAGCTCGCCAGCAACTGAGAGTGTTGCAAACTGTATAGAACCTATGCTAATCCACCAAATGGCGCAAAGACGTGTTATAAGCGTAAAATCGGCTTGGCTCATTCCCCTGTGCCCCTCGCATTGTGTCCCACAATGCATACCGATAGATTTGGAAGGATGATCTTGAGTGACATTCCCGGCGGAAGACGAATGCATAATGCTTAGTACGCCCTGAGTTTCCTTCTTCGTCTCTGCGTATTTTTAAGTCGCAGCTGCTGCGTGGGTTGAAGAGAATGCAGTGAGGGGGTGAGAGAAAAGGAGAGAGACCTCCTCAGTGCAAAACTTGCGGGAGTTTGTTACCCCGTCGCGAAACACATTCGTGCACGTGGTCGAGGAAATTGTAAAGTTTCCTACGGGACTTTTGCGCCACGTGTCAATTCCACAACGCAGTTGCTTTCCTCCAGCACCTTTTTACCTCGCCCACGCTTTCCGTCGTATGTTATGCCAAAATATTAACCGCTACACATTCTTCGGCGAATTTCCTACATCTCTGTGTCTCTCGTATTTTCTAGTTTCTCGAGTACGGTCATCCAGACGATAAAAGCGGTTTTCTTGCGAATTTCGATAACTCTTACGATTGTAATTTGATATGCGTATCTAAAATTGATTTGTTAAATTTGCTTAAAGTTACCGTCAATCCAATATTCCGCAACAAACTGATGTATTAAAAGAAAAGTTTTTGATATTTGTGACCATAATTACATGATCATAAGTGATTATTACTGATATATTAGTCATAATAATTATATTTATATTATATTATAGTTGATATCGACAGTATTGATTAAAAATATAGATATTTATTATTATTACAAAAATGATTATAATTACTATAATTATAATTATAATTATAGTATATAATATAGTCATGTTTTCCAATGTTAACTATTTATATATTTTTATAGAACTATAAATATAATTATTTCTAACATTATAGCAGTAATAATCAAAAAAGCGAGATATCATTATTATTACAAAATTACTTTTAAAATGATAACATAAAAAATAAAAATTTTAGAATACTTTACTTTTTATTTCTGTATATGTTAATGATATTTAAAATTCTATGGTGAACACTGAAACGTGTACACTATATAATAGTCAATCTCAAGAAAAACTATAACTTATTTAATGCGAATTAAAAAAAGGTTAAAAACGCTGGCTTAAGTGATAATTACTGTCCTCGCAACGTGGCTCTTGAGATCAACAAAGAAACGAAAGAAAAAAAAATCAAAGTTTTATCTTATTTCATGCCTAACTTTCTATATGAAATGCTATACATTATTAATAAAGTTAAGTTCAAAGAATTAAAAGTAAAAAGTTCGCGATCGACAATATATGTATAGTATACATTATATTGAATTACCTTTTCATAGACAGAAGTGCACTAAGCTTTATTTTTAATGTCCTAACTCTTCGATCCCGAGGACTGTTGTTTCACCGGACCGCTCGTGATTTATCGCCGAGATATTTTTGCAATCCACGTGCTGGCCACGCAGACAACAACTGACGCATGTGTACGCAACGCGGATCGAATTGCAACGTTTTAACGTAACGATCGACCCCTATACTCAATGCACTCCACGCGCTACCCACATGCCAGTTTTCATCACCCCGCACACCCACCGATACTTTTATGCAAGAATTACGGACGCGACGGTCGCGTACGAATAATTATCATCAACGAAACCATAAACTCGAGCGAATTAATTTGACAAAAAACGAGAAATGTCAATCCTCGCACTTTATAAGAGAAAAAGAATGGCAATTTAGTGTGTGAATGATAAACGGAAAATAATTTGGCTGAAAGATCTAAAATTTTATTATTGTAGATACAAATTTAAAAATAATTTTGTTGCACAAAATTATGTTGTACAAAATTATGTTGGACGCAAAAAAAATGAAAACAATGTTGTAACAAATTTTAATGCCTCAATAAAATAATTTGTTCGATGACAATTTTAACGTTTGACGTTTAGTTAAATATTATGTAAGAATGTATATACATTTTTACATAAATGCAATGTATATGAAATCATAAATGCTTATTTATTTTGAAATTTTATGTTAATAATAAATAAAAGTATCTAAATACATCTAAGATGCGTTTGAGATACCTGTATTTAAGTGTTTTATTTTTTGAGTATCCGTACCTAGGCATTATTTAAAAAAAATGTATCTTGTGCACAACATTATAAATTGTTGCATTTTTCTCTTACAATTAGTGATAAAAAGCAAATAAAAATTAGAATATAAAATGTTCCACTTGTCGAAAAGAAAAATGACAAATTTCTTCCGATTGACAATAATTGATAATAGCATCGATCTTTGCGAGTTGATGGATGAGATGATTTCGATTGAGGTGATTTGATTGGCAATAACGTAGATAGAGAGCGAAAGCGATTACAGGATTGAAACTCGAAACCTTCGTCAGGCAATAGAATCGCTGAACCTCATCAGCACGCAAAAAAGTACTCTCTCTTTCTTTCTCTCTACTTTTATCACCGACTTTTTCTTGATTCCTCATCAAACAACTCGATTATGGAAATACTGGTTTTTTTCCATTTTAAAACGGCACACATATATTTCCATTCTACTAAAAACATATTGAAATATTATAAAAATACAAACTAATTACTTTTATGCAGCTTGATTTATATTAAATTTTAAAACAATAAAACTAATATAAGTATTTTTACTTAAAAAAAAACAAATAAATAAATTCTTATTTTTTCGATGACATAATATTATCAAGAACTTTTCATAAAAATTTTACAATTTATCTTAAAAAATATTCCCACTTTTATTATCATTTTTGTGAAATTATATCTTATATCATATTTTCTTTTAAAATTATTTTAATATTATTGTAAAATTATTTTAAAATTATTGTAATACATAAAGGTTTTATTTAAAACATTTTTTTATATATTATTTTAGAAAAGAAATACACGTTTTTCACGTTTTTGAACATCATAATGGGGACGTTTCTATGATCATCAAGTTTTAGCAATTTTCCACGTAGATTTCGCTATCAATTTTTTTAAATACTCGTGTAGCATTATGTTAATAATATTCAAATAGTACTCATATAATGTAATCATAAGTTTTTTGGCATGGGATAATTCAGCGGAATTATTCATCCTATATTAAATCATTGACTACCTCATAGCTCCTGTTTCGTAAAGAATATTCCAATCTCAAAGGTTAACATGGTTTATAATTAACTCAAAAATTTTGTCACGTCTCTGCAAGTTTCGGAGACTTGCAAGCAATCTCATCTATTCTCAACCCTGTTCCATCAACCTTAGCTTTAGCGCAATTTGATGGTCTACCAACCGTGATTTTGCAGTTTATACTCGAAGAGGAAAGTCCATTAAGTTGTGATCATCATTTCAGTAGCGATTGCATTATCGCAGTGCGAAATGAAGAAGGACATTGTGAAAGGTTTGCTGGAGTGGAGAGGCTAGCATATCTCTCGGTTAAGTGATCGATAAGCTATCCGCAAAACGGCACACGCCCTATTTGCTTTATTATCGAGTTAATGATCTCCGAGGTGAACGTCGCGAAACATTTACGAAGCAAAGTGTAAAACGTACAAATTTACAGGACATTATCCCGAAGTCGGGATCGCGGATTAATCCCCCCGGTGATTCTTGGTATACATGAAAGCTCGAGTAACCTCCCCGTCTCGGCAAACGATCCCGGTTTAGCTGTCATTCGTGAGTTTATTACGACGGACAGTTGATTATTTCATTTAATATCCAGGTCATTGTTTGCAATCTCACCAGACCGTGCAACGAATCGCTAGCTCTAATAAATTTTTGCAAATCAGTTCATTCCGTTCGTGACGGATGTTCATGATGAATATAAAGACTGTCGTGAAAAACGCGAATGGTCTTCTATTTTTGAAAAGATATAAAAGATTTTAAAAAGACTTTCATGGCATTTTAAGGTTGTTATAATTGTGCATTTAGATTTTCCAAAAAAAAATCTGCTGTTTTTTAAAATACTTTTGAAATATTTTATTTTTTTAAACTGTAAAATTATTTTATTATATGAATGAATTTGATATAAAATCATCTTCAATTATAATTTCATAAAAATAATAATAAATTTAAGAAATAATATGATGATGATTTTAAGAAATAATAAATCTTCAAAAATTTAAATATACATAGTAAAAAGCCATAAGAATTGATTTTTTTCTATATCTTATTATTTTGATAATAATTGTTTAAAAATATAAGCGTTAATTTTCTGTGAAATACTTTATCTTAAATTTTGAACATTGGATATATATGTATGAGAAAAATGCACGACTTAAATTTTTATCATATTTTATCAAGTAATCATGCTAATAAGAGCCGATTAAATTTTTGTGTTTAATAATGTATTTCAAAGAGAATCAAATCGATTTGCACAATTGTAATATATTATGTTTGTAATAAAATAATGCTAGAATGATTGTTTAATATTTACACATTACAAAAACGTTTTAATATTGATGCATATTGATAAATGTTATATTTGAGATCAAATATTAAAACTCGAGTGAATTAAATTTCAAAAAATTCAAATAGACTGTATCTAAAATAATTTTTCTTAGAAATACGATATAATAAATAACAAATGTTTATAAACTCTAAAACAACCTAATACTATGAAGATGCCTGTTTCATGATTCGGTTTTAGAATGCGAGAGAATTGTTAAGCCATCGCTAATCCCAATTGCTTCGTGGAAGCCTAAATTTCTGATCCTCAGCAGACTAATCTACGGTATAACGGTATAAAAGCACTCCCTTACAGTTTCATTTACAATCCTCGAGGAGCACTTCTACAAGGCAGCACGGCTTACTACGAAGAAGCAAGGAATAGGCTGCGAATAGCTATCTTCCGCCTCGGCACTTAGAAGAGAAAACATTTCTTTTCCGACACGAGTGTCGACAGCTGTAGCGATAACGATACTCGACACATAATTGCATCTATTTTGCGTTCAATAGTAACAACATCAATATCGTCATGACACGTTTTGTAATGCTTCGAATAGTTCGATGCAAAGATTGAGGTAAAAGAGAGACTGCGGCGAAAAAAAGCTGCAGGCGAATCAGTACGATAAGAAATTTGAAGCGAATATTTTGTTTCCCAATGTAGAAAATCGATTTGGGATCCCTACCGTAACTCGCGTCGCTCGAAAACTTGGGAAATACTTTTTGCGGATGAAGTTCCCGGGAATCGCGCCAGGGACGTCATCGAAGCGAAACGCGATACCCAAACTTCGGTCTTGATCGCAAACTTTGCAAAAATGCACCGGTGGACGTGTAAAGTGCACTTAGGTATTTCGTTCCAATGACAGATCGACAAATATATAGAAAGAGATGCATTAGAGAAGCGCACAGACTGCATAAAACGCGCTTCCGTCTGGAACTCTGGATTCACGTGAAGACGAAAGACACGAAGATTATATTCGTTTTGCGGACGACAGGCGCGACAGTGTTCCTCCTTCACCGCCTCTCTTCCACAGAGAGGGAAAATATCTCGCCACGGAGGGAATTCGCGGCGACGCGGAATGGCGAGCGTCTTGAATATAAACCGACTATGAGGTGATTCCGGTTCACGCCATCGTCTACGAGAGAATGCAAGGGGATGCTATCCATTTTCGTTCAGGATCTGAAATTCAGCCGCGCTTCTTCAATCGCAAACTCTCAAAATCCGGAAGTGGAAGAATCGACCTATCTGAATCTAAATCCCTACGTTGCATTGCCAGTAACGATTTCCTTCCTACGAGACTAGATGGGACGAAACGGTTCTGTTCCGGATTTCGCGACCGCTCCTCTGCGAGAAGCTGAGCCATGAAGAATCACGCAAACGCGCGAAGCTCGCTTCATTAGTGTTCTTTTCGCGACACAGGACGTTCGATTTTACCTCCAATCATATTCCGCATTCTCGCGATCCCCTTCAACCTTTTGATTCGGAAACGTAGATTCATGAAAGATACGTGATGAGACAGACAAGTTTGACGAATTTATTTGATTAGACGTATAACATTCATTTAATCCATAATATAATATCATGACGGGGATTGATTGCTAAATTTTGTTTTTCAATAACTTAATTTTGTTTTTACATAATTTGTCGTTCACTTCAATGAATTTTAATTCACACACATAAATATAACTTTAATTCAGCTCACCTTTCAGAGCTAACGTGAGTCTATTGAACTCATTCAATTATGTCCCTCCAAAGCTGACAGTGGATTTATATAGTGAAATTATTTGGATAATAAAGATTCTAATGAGTAAAAATAATTAAAGCTTTCTTCTGTGAATGTTAAAATAAAAAATATTATTATATTTGAATTTATTAGTTCTTAATTCTTTTATCTATTATTGTAACAATTACCATTTTATATGAAAATATCAAAGAATCCGCTTTTCTTTATATTACAAATTTCCGCAAATTTAGATTATTCTTCTTAAAATAGATTCTTAATATTTATTCTTTTTTTTATTCTTATGTCACTTTATTTCTTGAAATTAATTAATATTTTTTAATTATATATTAAATAAAAATATATATTAAATTAATTTTATTAAGATCCAGTGTCAGTAAATGTGTTACAGATTTTGGCATTAGTTTTGGATTTAATCCAGAATTAGTTTAACAATTTAAGATGACGATTTTGATTATTTTATTCATTTGACTCTTACTTGGATTATATAGATAGAAGATTCAAAATCAGAACTTTACGACCATTTCATATTTTAATATGTATTGAAGACTCAAATTGCGATGTGTATAATTTTTTGTACGTATTAGTTATTGTTAAATATTCACAATAATTCAAGTACTGTTAATTGCTCCAAATTTTTATACGGAAAGAATAATTTTACTGAAAAACTATTTACTTTAAAAACTTGAACAGATATACAGATATACTGAAAATATTTTTGTTGGACCACCATCAAATAATTTTATTGGAAGCATGATGAACGATGCTAAAAAATTTTGACATTCTATCAATGAGCGTCCTACATAATTATTTTGATGCTACCAAAAAATAATTAAGCTAAATTTTTAAAAATTTGAATAAAATCGTTCTTTTTGTGCATATCTTTCTGTTTTTCAACCTTCGCGTGCGCTTGTGGTTAAAATCCCCCGAATGGAGTATGAGGAAATAAATACTCGCTGCGGTAGAATGTATCGGATTTGCGGAATACACACGAACGACTTGTTTGTTTTCAGGATAGCGTGGAACGGCGCAGCTGCCGCACGATGGCGGCGTACAAATTGTCAGGAAGAACACGTTCGGATTCCTCGGTGAAATAAGCAACCGCGGATATCGTAAGTGGTAAAGCCGCTTATTCGAGCCGACGGACTTGGCTTAGACTTCTAAATTCTCAATTCTCTCTCGACGCTTCCATGGTAAAATGAAACTTTCGTCGCACCTGTTGCATGACATTTTTTATGAATGTGCGCGCTCTTGACCGGCGTGTGAAACTTGTTCTCTTGTGAATCGTGTCATCGAATCGCAACGGTCTGATTCGGATGTGGTTCGAAAAGGTTTGTGCGTATCGTTCCTAACTTTACTAATCTCGTTCGTAAATTCAGATCGTGTTGTCGTCAGCTACCATCTCGCTCGAACATCTCGGAAAAATGCGATTGCTCTACTAATTAATTACTAATCGATCGGAAACGCGTGTCACGAGATGAATACACGGCAGTTGAGTGAGCGAATTCGAAGATGGATCTGCGGGTGCGATGGAACGGGGAAATTTATTGCGAATTGTGAAAGGCGTTGAAGTGAGAGAGAAAGAGAGCAAGAGAAAGGCAAGATGACGGACCTGCTCAATATAAGCAAGATCGAGAATATCTGCCTGCTACCGGAAGATCTGGACAAGCAGGAGGATCCTCGAACACCGACTTTGAGAAGAGTCAGTTACGGTATCGTGTTGCCGACCATTTGTTGTCTCGGCATCATCGGAAATATCTTGAATCTCATCGTTCTCACGAGAAGAAATATGCGCGGCACTGCTTATGTCTACATGAGAGGTGAGATCATCTATCTGTCTATCATTATTCGTTTCTAATTTTCTAGATCTAACTTCACTAAATATTTCCAGAATCCAGATCAAAATTGTCACAGAATCATTAAATTCTGATAAACATAATTAAACTATTAAGTATAGCAATTAAATCTTATAATTTAATATTATTAAATTATAATATTAATTCAAGAGTAGTTATCTAATTTTTTTTCACATAAACGATAATCTGGATTGTTTTTATATCCTACAGTTACAAATCACTATTATTAATAATATATTGTATATTATTGATTGTTTTTTTGATTTATTAATATTTGGAAACATTATGGACACGGATTTATTTATAATTTTTCTGAAAAATGTAAGTAAAAATCAAATTAATATATAGGGTTAAAAAAACAATTTAGCATTTACATGATAGATAGTACATACCATACTAAATAAAAAAGTCTTAATGAACATAGATCGAAAAACTTAATTTCAAAAAAACCGTTTCTAAGATAAATAATTTTGTATGTTACTAGCATAACTGATTCATTGGTTTCATGTCGACGTAAAGATTTATCTCAGTGTTTACAAACAGCGTTCTGAATGTTCTGATTCAATTTCCATACATACTTTATACCGAAAAATTTCATCAGGAATTAGAAAGTTAACATCAATCAAACATTAAGATTGAATAGAATTATGGGAGATTATTTTATTGGACCCGTAATTCTCCCAAATAGACGACCGTGCTACTTATCTCAATTTTTCTGTTTCTATTTCGTAAAAAATAATTTATTAAAAAAGAAAGAAAATATATTAAACAATATATATTTTATAATTCCCATTTTCTCGCTGTTAAATAAAATATCCCAGATGATTATTCTAGGGTTAATATAAAATCGTATTTATAATGAATCATAATAATTAATGAAAATCTTTCTCTAGTCTCTATAACTTTAATACAGTATTTCTTTGTCACAACCGCATAGTTCGTTTCTAGACCTTTTTGAGATTGGAGACGGAATAAAATTACTGATGTCACAACAAGCATTTTTTCAACAGTGAAACGAAAACGAGCTAGTAGTAACGAAAAATAGATCTGAAAATAGTTTTCTGTATTGATAACATTTTACTAGATAAGAGAAAAGTGCGAGCTAGATGCATTGAAATAGGAGATACCGAGGAGGAAAAAGCGGCACCATTATCAGTATAATATCTTCCAATAAAATTATTCCATGTTTACGTAATATCGGCATAGAAAGCGATTGCATTATTTTCAGTGAGATGCATTATCGAACGGTCAAGAGCGCGCGTGCTTCAATACGTCGTTAGCGCGTGCGTCATCTATTATCTACAATCATTATCAGCCGTCCAGATAAGACACATGTCTAAAAGACGTTTATAATGCATCTATGATGTCTTTTAGACATGTATTATCTGGATAATTGTTTCCAACGAAACTATTAAACTATTTAAACAAACAAGAAATTAAGGGATATTATTAAACATTAATTCTTTGTGATAATTATTTTTCTAACTATTTTTATTAAACGGAGAAGTACTTGGTTTTTGAATCAACTTTATTTAATTTGTTGGTTTAATATACACAATTGGAAAATATGTATTAAATTTAACACATTTCGCGTGTTTTAAACGTCCATTTAAATTTTTGCGTTACAAAACGAATATGTTAGAAAATACATTATGTAAAAATATGTAAAAATACATAATGTACGTTAGCACAAACATTATGTAAAAAGTAATATGCAAAAATGTAATACTTTGAAAACAAATTGTGAAAACATATTTTTTCAATAAAATTTATAATATGTTAAATTAACAGATACATTTTTTACATTTATCTCAAAATTTATATTTAAAAATTATTATTTTTGTTGTGTACTTATTCATAAATTGTATTATTTTAATAATACAATTTATGAATAAGTACATAACAAAAATAATAATTTAATAATAAAAAAATATAAGTGTTAATTTAAAGTCAAATAATATAATTATGTTAAATTTACGGGTATGTTAAAAATTCAATATAAAGATCTTAACAATGATCGGCTTTAACACAAGTTCAAAATATTTTTTATTTTTTGTATGAGGATCGAGATTTTTTACAAGCGCGCGAAGAACATATTGGTAACTTAAACTGCACGCAATTTTCTTTTCTTCCAATATAAGTTGAAAGGTTATTTACGTGCGCGCAATAAATGATCGCGCACGCTTTTTCAGTGCCGAACTTACCTAAGAAAATTTTAAGTGAAGGCTTCCAACCTCATCCTTCCTCGTTTTCTTCCTTCTCTGTTTTAAAAGAAAACACCTCAGAGGATACTCGCAAAAAAAGCAATTCGTTCACCTCATCCTGAAAGCCATTAGGGAATATCCTCCAAAACCACGAAAAAGTCGAAAATTCGACGTTACAGCCGCGCAAATTTTCTGTGGAGATTAACGGTCTGTTTCCCCGACTGGAAAAAGACGAGCATTACTCTCAATTAACCTTCCAATCGTTACGCCCGCTGATTCGACCATTTCACTGTAGACCGCTCATCAATATTCATCGCCATAGTTTCGCGGGACAACAACGCGATCGGGTATCTGTTTCGGAAATGCGCGCGTCGGGCACGTCGGAAAGCGTTTTCGGCTCGTGACTAGTTAACACTTTGACTATCAAGTTGATTTCGACATTGAGCTCTCGGAGACTGACAGTCGAGAAATGCGCGGCTGTTTCTAAAATAAGTATGTAGAATCAGAAAATAAAATCACAATACAAAATATACATCATACAAAAAAAAATAAAAGTAAATAAGAGTTAAAAAAATAAATAGAAAAAATATATATGTTAGATTATTTTGTATTTAATATATTATTTTAATATATTATTTAATATATATTAATAATATGTATTTAATAGTTTCAGATGAAACATAAATAATACTGTCACATTTGTAAAAAAATTAAATTTTATTTTATATTTATTTTATATATTTGAAATAGATAAAAATAAAGAAGTTAATAATTTCTTTGTTTAATAAATTGTTATTTTTAATATCTTAAAAATGTATATATATATATATATATATGTATAAAAATGTATAATAATTTACAATAATTTTTACTGACTCGAATATTTAATAAAATCGTTTTTAAACAAGTGAATAAATCATTTTACGAGTGACAGTTATTTATAATTATATTATTTCTAAATTGAACATCGATAAAAATAAATCTGCCATAGATATACAATTAAAGTGTTAAGTTCGTCTTACATTAAAAATAAACAAATTTTAAGCGATGATTAAACGCGAATCGAATTGACTATGAAAGCTTTTCATGAGCGGAAATGCGATTTCAAGTGTTGAGATGCGCTGTAATTATAACCGATAAAAATCTCCAAAATTGAGGATTTCTTGCGGCGCGAGAGCACTGCCAAACGAACCGGCGGCGATGTTTTGGCATGATGCCAAAAAGTAGTCGAAAACTTGTTCCTGAGCCTCCAACCGAGATTTCAAACCACTACAGGTACATACATATCGCCCAGGATGTCTCGGTTAATTTTTTTATCGTCGCGCCATTATTTGTACCGACCACCGCCTACGATTTCGATCAACCGCTCTTATTTATATAACAGTTCTTTCATCATCATTATAGACATTTCGAGGAAGAGGACGATATGTGCTATTGACATTGAACCTGTTGCCATGGGGATCGATATCGATAAATTAATTTGATATAAAAAACAGAGAAAAAAAATTCATTAGAAATAAATGGAGCTAATAAATTAGAAGTGCATTACTTCAATGTCGATATATCAATTAGAATTTATGTTAAATTTAGCATGTGCCCGTTTAAATTTTAATGTGTTAATTTAACATAAGATAAATATGTTAGGAAATAACATAAATATTATATAAAAAATTAAAACAAAAAGTGTTGACATAAGCATATTTCTTCAATAAAATTAGTATTTGTAATATGTGAAATTAACACATTTTATTCATTTATTTTAAAATTTACATTTTGAAACATATTATTTTTATATTATTTATTCATTTACTCATAAATTGTTATTTTAATACTAAAAAACATTGAATATCAATTTAACGCAAAATATTCAAATATCACTATCAGTATTATATTATGCTAAATTAACACTTTGAATATGTTAAAAATTCAACAAGAAAAATTTTCACAAGAACCGGTTTTAAAATATAAAATGTTTTTTACTGCGTATTTAGTTCGACATATCATAGACACATCAACAGCCGTGCATCAATAATCTTATATCTTTTTTTTATTGCAAAAATATAATTTCTAAAATGTAAGAAAAAATTCCATGTTTTTCAAAATAAACAACTTATTCTTATACACGTACATCGTAAGTTTCTACTCACACTTTACTGTCAAGATTCAGACAAACACCGTACAAAATATGTTGCTTCTGAAAAAGTATTAATTCATTTTTCAATTCAGAGAGTGGCGAAGATACATCGCTCATATAGAACGCAGTTGCTTTTGGATGAGAAAAGCAACAACAACGAGATTTCCGACGGTCGGGTCCAGCCATGCTTTCATGCTCGCTACGGTGAGTTGTCCTCCCTAGCTTCCGTCTCCGAGACAGAGGATTCGGCAGTTTTTGCGGCGCCTTCAACATCCGTGCCCGTTTCCGAGGCAACGTGGCCAGTGCATTAGGAGAGGAAATTACTCGACAATTCGATTTTAACATTTTCGTTGAGTTGCGCATCATGCTGCGTTTCGAATAGAACTGAATGGAACTAGGATTCATGGTTCTCGTCCCTCGGTGAGATTGCACGTTCCTAAGAGCCATGTCTTTATCGCCCTGGTTGGGTTCCTTAAGGATTATAGACCCTGCGGTCATAACACATCCTTATACGAGGCTTCTTCCTTTCGTTTAACTCCGCAGCCACAGCTGTAAAGCCGCGGAATACCTGGAGCTGTGCACTCCACAGAATTGCGCCACAAAAGTGCAAAATCGACTCTAAAATAGTTTATGCTACCGGAGCGCGCTCGTTGCGGAAGCATTGTCTTGCAGCACTCAATTTCGCTTAGTCTAGTTTCGAGTTAATTTCTTTTTCTATAAGACCGTCCCGATAAATTCAAATCTCTTAGCGCGCACATAGACGCATTAAGGATAACAAAAGATCGAACATGTGTCATTTCATACATCCAGAACTAAATTACCATATCTAAATTACAAGAAAAGAGTACACTTTTCAAAGAAAGATGATGATCCGAGGATGGAAGGACGGAATATAATTTTTTATGTATTAAATGTAGGTATTTAATAAAATTTCTAAAACATAATTTCTAATAATTGCTATTAATATAATTTCATAAATAAAAAATTTACTTAATATCAAAAATGCGATCTCAAAAAGAATACATAATATTCTTTTTGATTCTTAAAAGAATACGGCTGATATCCTAATATAAAAATAATAAGAAAAGAAAGGTAATTGGTTAAATTATGAATCTACTGCGCATTGCAATACACTGATTATAAATTATAATTAAATTATGATAATTGCAATCATTTTTTTTTCTATCAGCGTATCATGAAGTATCGGCGAATCGCTTATAGCATATTGTCGATTCGATATCGCTATCCAATAAAAATATTCCGGTATCAAAAGATGTCTAGATGCAAACGATCACGTGAAATTTCCGATTTACTCGGTTCTCTCGTGTGTGTTGAGAATACAACCTTAAAAGGATTTAGAAAATTAGAAAAGGTTGACGAAACAAAAAGAGAAAGATAGAGACAGAGACAGAGAAGGAAAATATGGCAGAGCAACATCACTTGTTCATGATCGAAGTTTCTTTGAATTTTGTCTCCTCTTTCCCTCTCCTTTTTCGATTCCCTATACCAATATATTGTATATACATGTACATATATATATATATATATATATACGTTACATATACACACACACATATATATATATATATATATATATATATATATATATATATATTGCACTTTAAGCGCCTTGCTTCGAGTTTCTGCAATGCTGAGCTCAACTATCCTTGATCCCGGAATCTATCAAGAAACTTAGTGTCTGAAGTGAATGTGCCGACATGTTACTCTTCTGTGAAAATTCTCACCTGCTTTCACCATCAAACTCATCAAGATTAATGACTTAACAAGCGATTCGTGAATAATGAAACTAATGAAATCTCATTCAAAAGTTCCATAAATATCGTGACAGTTGCTGCAAATTATGACTGCTGTTGAATGAATAACTTCGTCTTTATTACAATCGTTTAGAGTTGGATAGTAAATAATCATTACATTTTACATGCACCAAGACTTTCGTAAATGTTATGCTTTATTATATAATCTGAGTTAATTATGTCGATTAAATAATTACAGAAATGATCGAGGAAAATTATATCGGCCATTTTAGAAAAATAGACTCTATAAATCATTTCTTTTTAAATTGAAATATTAGGAAATTCAGAATAAGATATAGATAGATTAGAAGCATTTTAAAATATATTCTTAATATTTTTAATATTACAATTGTAAAACTACAACGTTTTTTTATTTCTCCAAAAATTAGATTTTTCTACTTATATGATTTCTGAAACGAATGATCATTCAATTCTATTAATCAGTTCTATTAAGAAAAGATAAATATTACTGATAAAAACATAAAATATTAACCAGTATAATTAAATTCATCGAGGAAAATCTGAAGAGGAGCTACGTTTTATATGTGGCATACAATCCGACTTCATGTAGGAATGGCGGAATAAAATCCTAAGAGTATCTCGTTCCCTTGCTGGTGTAATTCGAGTTTCTCGACTGGTCCACTACTACCCTTGATCTTGCTACCGAGCAAGGATATCCGTCTACGCATAAAGGAGACACGCAAAGAGACGCGTCTCTCGTGAGATCTGATTCACCTTTCATCTTATGATGTTGCAGAAAGAATATAAAGCTTAGGAGCTCTGCACAATAAAAGGAACAGAGAACAGAGAACACAGAATAAGAATTTCAACCTATCAGAAATCATGTATTGTGGAATACACAGTTTCTGTAAGGTTGAAATTCTTATTCTCTGTTTCCTGTTCCTTTTATTGTGAGGAGCCCCCAAGTGTATTTTACAGATATTTTACCCTCTGTATACGGTGGAAAATATTTTATCGATAAAAATATTCAGATCAAAAATATCAAATCATTGATTATTGTATAACATTTCCATCAAAATATTGACACTTCTTAATAATTTTTAGTTACTTTACATTTTTCGTTACTTTACGTTATTTTACATTCTTCTTTTTTTGTTATTTCCTAATGAATGTATTTTATTGAATGATCTGCATGTTAGAAAATATTTTCGATTATCGATAAAAAATCGGATAAAGAATGCCAACACTAATAATAATAATAATAACAATAATAATAATAATAATAATAATAATAATAATAATAATAGTTTTATTGAGAACATGGACGACAATATTTTATCTAGATGTCATGTAATGTTTTAATAATAGCATCTTTCAATAATTTATATTTATGTTATTTTACATTACTTTTTCTTTAGTTAAACATTTTTTAATACATTTTATAAAACGCTTTGTTGATGGCAAAAAGTATAATATTTTATCGATAAAATCGGAACAATCATTAATTATTATATTCCACAATTATATCCCACTATTATAATCCCACACAATGTAATAATGACATCTTTCAATTCATCTTTCAATTTATATCAATTATTTTTATTTTTTATTTATATTGTTTTATTTCTTTTGTCACTAATTATTTGCAGAAAAAATGCCAATATATTACTATCACTTTTTATTAATGACTTTTATTAATTACTGCAACTCTTTATTATCTAATAATTTCAAAAACAATTGCTAAAGATTCTAAATAAACTCACAACATTACTTAGTTTTTTGACATTTATTCTTTATTTATTTAAAGCTTAAACGTTTCGTATATATATTCTATACATTCTATAGCAGCTCACCAAAATGTGCTGATCGCCTGCCGGATACAAAACTTCCGGAAATTTCGTTAGAGAATAGGATATCAATACTATGACAGAAAATTGAGTAGGAAGCGACCTTCGCTATTCTATCGAAATGACAATGGCTTTTGTATCATCCGTATGCGCATACATGTTGCACTGTCGTCGTTAGAATTCCTGATAAGTCGGCGCCAATTCCGTTAGATAACTGAACGCGTGTGTATAGGTGTACTAGTGTCCGTATCCCTATACGCGAGGAGCATCAAAATTCCAGCGGCGTCAAATATCAGAGCGTGAAGCACACCGGCGGCCGTCACCCGGCATATCCGAAGGAGAGAAAGAAGGGCGAGAGTCTTTACGCTCTGCACGGCAGCATCGCGTACCGTAACACGTGCATCAGCACCGACGTGTATGTAAATAAGCGAGCGAGCGAGATGTGCTCGTTGCGCGGAGCGAGCGGGCGCATCGATATGCGCGACGTATGCACGTCGCACAAGGACGAGAGGATGCTGGCGGACAAGATAAGGGGGTTGCGACGGCCGAGGGTACGTGCCTTCGCGTCCGGAAGTATCGTGAATCGCGAGGCGTCGCTCAGGACGGAAGAATTCGCGGATGCATGGAGATGCGATTCGAAGCGTGCTCGGAAAATTGCAAAAACGCCACGTCGGCGGATATTTCTTTATTCCCGTCATCTTTGCAACTTGTATTGTATATTAGTGAAGTAGTTCACTCTACGTTATGTTCTGTCCGGATATTCATATCCTATGCCCAAGCAGAATAATCACAATAAGAAATTAATATAATATTAATCAATATTAATATCTGGTATAATAATATTACAACTTAAAATTCTAAGTTATAATCCCTATATAAATAAGCTGTTCTTTACAATAAAACTTATTTGATATAAATCTTCTATAATTTTTTATATTAATATTATTTTTAATGTGTATATCTAATAATATATATTTAATATATATATTATATATTTATCTGGGACAATTAAAATGGATACTCTGTACATATTACATAAAAACTAAATTCACTATTTTTATAGAATATTGGTAACAGCGTTACAAATAACGCATTACTTTTCTTGGTTAAAATAAATCGTGACTGAAAAAAATAACCGACTTTTAATAAATTCCATTTTGGAGCCACTTTGATTTTCATCATGCCTTTTTGTTCTGCTTGAATAACGGCGGGGAAAACATTCGCCGATCGCGCGGAACGACATCGTTAAATCACGTTGCTGAAAGACGCCTAAATAATGGCGAGCTATAGCTTTCGTCGGCTTTCAAGTAGTTTTATCGCGCCATGATCTTTTATCGATACGTCGTAACGCCCGTAACCATTTTCTCCAAGTTCTGCCATGACCTACTTTGTTTCCGCTTCGTTTACAGATGCCTTACATACGGTGGGTAAGTGACCGCCAACACTGCTGTCCTTCGATTCTTCTTTCATCTGTTTCCGCGTCTATTATTGCCGCGAAGCATTTGCCTACGGGCCAGATGGAGTTCAATCTTGCGGCAAAATTATTTCTATCGTGCCAATGTCATGGGTTGTTTATTTGGAATTTCCTAAATCTAGAAGTCTGAGAACGTGCAGAAAAATGTCAAAATATAGTTATCTCATGATATACTTGACAATAAATTGTATTTGTATTATTTGAATTTTAAATAATTATCTACTTCTTGTAATACTTATAATTATAGATCACAAATTTATATGTAATTTTTGCATTGCAATCTCACTCAAATATTAGATTATTGAAGATAAATAATATTCTATACATTCTTTGTCATTTAATATATTTATAAATTTATAAATTTTAATATACTTATATTTATAATAAAATATAAAATATAAAATTAAAAATAATTTTTAAATTGAAATAATTTGCGTTAAAAAAATATATATATATATCTATAATAATTAATATGTACGAATGGTATTCATACATTTAGTAAATTTATAAAGTGAGGATGTCCTAGACACGCTACGCGAATAATGAAGGAATGTCGTCTGGAAAAATTTTCTGTCTAAAACTTTGCGTTACCAATTTGTAACGTTATATGTGGAATGAAAAAAAAAATCTCGAGCTAAATGATGATTCTTTTGTCAAGGGAAAAGAACGGGTTCCGTTTCTTCCCGAAAAAATTCTTTGTGATTTGTCCGATGGTTCTGTACGATCGATGCATCGGGATACAATACGAGGGAAGGCGAGATAAAAGGGACCATCCAAGTTTGATTACCCCATAGAGAAGATAATCAGATTGCCGCAACAAGCGCTGATCAAAGGAATTATCAGAAGCGGAGAGAACATGTATCCGTCTCAAAGTAATCCCTTTAACGTGTAACACCTGCGCTCGCACGTGCGTGCAAATTTATTGTATTTTTGACATTCCATTATGCGAAATTATATGAAAATTTTGTTACGTGGACATAACTAATTAGGAAAAAGAGAGAGAGAAGGGACACGCGAATTTGGGTTCTTGTCACTGCACACTGATGGAGGCTTATTGCTTTTAACTTTTATGTAAGCAGTGACGACTTAATGAAGAGAGTTGCGTGTGTCTGGAAAGAAAAGGCAGATTAAATAAAAAGGCATGACATCGATCAAATATATAGAAAAATTGGACTACTATGTCAATGTTGGAAGCAGGCGTATTGTAATACGCTCTTTGGCGATTAATTCAGATGACGAATGATGAATGATACCTTGCCCTGAAAATTATCTTAATGTTCTTCTAAAGAGATTTCTTTATTTCTACGTCACGACATATGTATTTTGACACCTTTCCGCATTCTCAGACTTCTAGATTTAGAAAATTTTAAATAAATCACCCGATGACAGTGGCAGTTGACCTCGAAATAATTTTGAATTTACGCAAGATTTCTTTTGAAGATGAAACTTTTATCATTTATCTTTTTTAAAGATGATATCGACTACTAAATTTTTATCAAAAATCTGATTCGTTTTTTGGCTGTGAAAAAATAACAAAAATCATAAGTAGTTTATAGTGTCTAGAAGAAATATGTAAAATTGCAAATCAAATGGTAGTCATTTTCAAGATATAATCATGCATTTTGGAAACTACTTTTCGCAAAAAAAACGTTTAAAGTTTCACGTTCATTTTGAAAACATGATTAAAAATTTTACACTTACACTAAATCATTTACTACAGTTATAATTCTCTGCCGAAGTGATTACTTCTAAAAAGTCGCTTTGACTTTATAAAAGTTATGTCATTTTTTTGTATTAATTTTTTACATAATATTTATGTCATTTTCTAATATATTTATTTTATGTTAAATTTAATTTAAATGAATTCACAATTTATAAATGACTATATAAGTAGCATATAAATTCATATCGAATTATTTAAGCATAAAATTCAGCTTGATCTTTAAAAACATTTATTCCCTAACAATTACAAATAAATCTATCAATAGAATTAACAATTCAAATATTAAAATAAATAAAGGTTATTAACACTCTTCTATAAAAGACATCCAGTGTTGGCTCTTATTTGTTTTAATTAATAGCCCTTTATTTTAATATTTGAATTTATTCTCTACTTGTTGTGTATTCACATTTATGATCCTAAGAAATTCTTTGTTTAATATTGTTTCATGTTAAATTTAATATAAATTCTCCAATTGTGTAATTGCATCGATATGACAGAGACGTGATGATTGTGAACAAATCTCCGCATAAAGACCGATATTTCATCGTCTGAGATATTTTACGAAACATCGGAAACATTTATATTATAAAATCAGTTAAATTGGAGGAAAACAAAGGGTGCGAATAAGTCTTATCGAAATAAGCGCGCCTGCCTGTCTCAGTTGTAAAGTTTCAAGAAAAAATATTTCATCAGGGATATCAATATTAGAGGAGAACCCTTCTTTGTTTCTTCAAATAATTCTTCCGACTTCCAACTTCAGAAACTGTTAGTCGTGACACAAGATCATTGCTTATTATAGGAGTTTCTCGTAACTGGTACCACAGGGAAAATCTACAATATTAAATCCACACTATCCACACTAGGTCGGCGATATTACAGATCCGAATAACGATGCACAGGTTACTTCGGGCTTTATGAATATTAACGATCGCACATGAGCATTGTCATCCGCTTCGCTCGGATAGTATTAACCGCCACGTTAAATAACAGAGAGCTATGGCTATGCGAAATAGCACTCGATGCCGAAATCGATATTGCAAAATTGTTCCAAGTGATCGCTACGTACATAGATCAATCAATTTCCGAGTAAAATATATACGTGCAAATCCAAGTAAAAGCGAAGAAATTGAACTGAAATCGTTTTATGGTAAATTAAGCTTTACTTGATGCATATTTGCTTGATCCACAAATTAAAGGGCGGTCGCGAAATTACCTAATATTTGTTATCGTCGCATTAAGAATGATGTATTCACTTTCGTAAGATCGACGTTTGATTGTGCAAAAAATAGATCAAGATTGTAATCCTGGTATCTCATTTCGTAGTTCTCTCGGTATATACATATACCGTAATGATCGGCCTGATAAGGTAATATCAGTAACGTTGGAATGTACTTTTCCACCGCAATATAGTTGGACGAGAGGTTGATAAATCGAGTTAAGGAATTGCAATGAATGTGGAGTATTTGTCACGTAGAAAGCTCTCGGCATTTTAGTACGGATTCATCTCTGTGTGAGTACCTATAATTCAATCACGGAGAAGATTTCCGTACTTTCGTCAGAAAAATTGCAAACTTTTTTGGGTCAGAAACAACTTTGTCATTTACTTTAACTTGTTAATACACAAAATTTTCCTCTTCTGTATAAATATATCTTAAAAAGGAAGAGAAAAATATTATATTTCAAACTATAAGTTTATTTAAAAAAAAAAAAAAAAAAAATCTAAAAATCGCACTTCAATCAGATTATGAGATATATCAAATATCAAAAAAGAATATACAAAATTGTAAAAATATATATGTTTGCATAGACAGAAAAAATGATGTACTAACATTAGCTAATAGTAATTTAATTAAAAATAATTTTGTTAATTCAATAACAATGTTGACACTGTGACAGTGTTGACTGCTATAAATAATTAGATATACACCTATGTGAGTTTAATGCATATCAACAAGCATTTTTAGTGTTAATTTAACCTTCTGTATAAGTCCCTTTTATCACAAATAAAATTTATTCTCTTTTTGTATTCATTTTTGCACAAGAAGGCTTAGTTAAGTTTTTTCGGCCAAAATGAAAAAGATCCGATGTACAGATTACATGTCATATTTATCAAATAAAAATTTTTAATATTTAAGCTAAGAAACTATTTAATAATAGAATGTTAATATCAATTTTTTTGAAAAACTCAGAGCAGTAAAAAAAATTTGGGCTAGATAAAAAAGACTCAGATTGCGGAAAGAATAGAAATATGATCGCAAACGGAGAGTTAATACATTTCCTATATTACCATCTGTATATGAATTAAGAATACTTTGCATTGATTTTACATGATATATTCTGAGAAAAATAGATTCTGGAGAGAACAACTTTGCAAGATTTATCAACGAAAACTTTTACTTAAAAGTACATTTTATTGAAAAATATATTTTATTAGAAAATGTATTTCAATGTAAAAACATTTATTTAAAATGACATTATATAAAAAAAATAAGAGTATGACGCACGATGATCAGTTACAAAAATTTGTGCAGTCAAAATATTAATAAAACAAAACATACATGTCCTTGTTTTAATGTTAAAATTTCTTTCATTATTATTAAATTATCTGCAAGAATATTTTCAATTAAATTGCTATTAATATCCTTTTTTTCCATCAATGATTCTTGATTCACTAACAGATAATAAATTTGAAATCAAGACTAAAAAACGATTGAAAAAGTAAATCTTAGCTGCTCCTCGGAATTCCAGATCATAGTAGATTTTGCAATTTATATGCGACGAAGGCCACGTCCGGCATATTCGGAGAGGAGAGGAGCTGTCAGTAGTCACGTAGGACAGGTAGCTCGATGTTGAATAACGCAGAATGGATGAGATCGATTCACTCTCGTGGAAATCCGCGTGTCATTTGACGATGCCCGCTCGTGGGCAGGATAGTCAGTTTGACCGACGAGAAATCTATAGACGAGTACTTCTTACCTCGCACTCTTCGATTCGGAGTAACATTTTCTCTCGAATAGGTGCAATCTTTCGACCGTAAACATTATGGACTATTAATGTCAACTTTATATCTGACATAATATCACGCCCATTACCTAAATCAAGAACTAATTCATACAGCAAAAAGTATTTAAAAGTACCTTAACATTAAAAATATACATTCATTATTTTTTACTAAAGATGATCTGAATTTATATGGCTAACTATCAAATTGAAAGTGAATGCACACTATAAAAAATAGCAGTTTGAACTTAATATCATATTGTGTTTATATAATTCTCACTATATTGATGCAATAACATTAATATGGTGTGGATTTAACATCAGGAATTTGTTGATATAAACACCAAGGATTTTACATCCACGCCATGTTGGTGTTAATTTAACTTTGTATAAACATCGCATGGATCTTAAATTCACACCAGGGATGTTAAATCCACATTTTAGATAGCTGATGAATCTTCATTTCATTTCAAAGCATTGTATACTTATATAGTGTTTTCTTATAACATTTATCGAACTTTATTGCCACACATATATACGATCGAAGGTGCAATCATGTTAAGATCGAAGAGAGAACGTTCTTTATCCATCCATCTTGTTTAAGAAAGAATTATACAAATACACTGTAGTAACAAGAATTGATCGGAAGCAGAGCATTTTTACTAAATATGTTTTACTCACGGAAGTATGTCAACCAACGCGTTTCCGTATCCGCGAAATGATAATGATAATCGATCCGAAATTCATAAATTCATAATGCTTCTCGCGTCGGTGTCAACGTAGATTTAAGGATTCAGTATACGGGCCTGGTATATTAAGAAATTGTGGACTACCCCCAGCTCCATAAATATTCATACCCAACCCGGCATTACCCGTAAGATAATAATTAACAATTCATTTACTTCGTGCCGCTGTCGCTTTTTCTTCACGCGGTGGGAAAACCCAATATCGATACGGAAGTTTTCGCAGAGCGTTGAAGTTTTTTCTTCTTCTTTTTTTACAAAAATGCGCGTTGACTTCGCCTTTATCTCGAAGGAAAATCAAAGACATGAATACGGCTTTATGAGATGTCTCGCGTGTTTCTCGTTGTGTGAATGCGCAAAATGTACACACTCGAAGATTGACCCGACTTCTGACAGAAAAATCCTCTAAACATATTCTCATATCGTCCACCAATGACAATAAGAAGCCTTTGGAAAAATTCTCACGAATCTCTGACTTTTTCTCTATTCTCTCCTCCATTTTCGCAGTGATAATCCGTATATCCAATACAGTTTTCTTTCTACGCTCGTACGATGAAATTGCAGTTATCGTAGGACGATTTATTTATTTGAAGAAAGCTTCATTTAAAAAAAAGAAAATACATACTCTTGCTCTCGCAAATACGAGCATTTCCCGAAGCGGTTAAACAGCTGCAGCATTCGTTCTCTTAAGTCATATATTTGCATGGCTGCGACATTGCGTTTCAGCCAGCAACTAAGGAGATTCAGTGGCCCCGATCTTAAGGTTGGCATTAAGATAAAACAACTTGAGATTACGAGGAACAAACGAATATTTTCAAACGTAGTTTGTAGCTCCTTCGTCAGCTCCATCACAAGGCTTCGCGATTTAAACGTTGCCAAGTGCTGAGACTACGTTATTGAGAGTCCATTAATGTTTGCAGCATGCATCGATTGATAAAGAAAAAGATTATTTTACTCTAAATCTTTTGGAGCAAAAAGTTGAGTTAGTCTTGAAGAAAGAGTGAAAATTTTTTACTCTTGAACAAGAATGGCAGATTTTCACTCTTTTAGAATAAAATTTCACTCTTTTAAAGTTGAGATTCACTCCAAAGAAATGAAATCTTTCTCCTTTGTTTGGAGCGTGTGACTTCACTCCTTAGAGTGATTTGTACGCCAAAAGAGTGAAATTTTATTCTTTTTTTTTCAGGATTGATTCAATTTTCAGTCTCTTGGAATGAGATTTTAGAAAATAATTCTTTCGCGAAGATAAAAACATTATTGTTTTGTAAATATTAAAGAAGAAATGGTAAAAAAAGTACAATTGAGCCCTTATAAAAAACATGTGTCTCTTATTTTTGTCTAGGAAATAACATTGCTTACCAAAATTAAAAAGAGACACTTCCATAAGTTTTCTTGTTAATACAATAAATAATGAACTAAATTTAGTTCACAAATAATAAATTAAATTTGAGTTCAATTAATACATTCCTTGAATCAAATTCTTGTTTAATTCCATTGTTTTAATTAAATTAACGACACATTGAGTAGGAACAGTGTAATCTGTAGAAATAATTAAAAATAATTCAAATTGGATACAATTTGACATTATAAATATTATAGTATGTAGAAAATCTTTGCCGTATGATGTTTCGCATTTTTATACCAGTTTATCACTAGACGCTCGATTGACCAAGTATCAACGTTAGTCGCGCCAAGCAAACAAAATTCCAGATATGTCCATATTTAACGTTAAATGTGCAGTGAGAATACGGAGTACTCTATTCAGGACGGTTTCGGTCTTTATAATTCCGATGTATTGCCTCCATGTGATAATCGAGCTGCAGACTCGAGCCGGGGGACCATTATAGCTTCACTTAACGTTCCACGGTGTGTCATTCCAAGTCGCATGCCATACATTTTCGCGTACACGGCGAAACCACTGCACCAGATTGTACGTGTGAGTCTTCTTATTTCCGCGCGTGCTGCACATCAAGCGTCGCTAACGTTTATTTACTAACAGAGACCGTGCTGTGAGAGCTCGCGAATTTACACTCTCATTACGCGAATCGCGGAAGGGAAATTACTGGCGGAATTACTTCGAAAAATTTGAAAAGAAGAAGATTAAAGTAGTACGAGAAAGCACTCTGCTTTTTCGCTCCAACAGTAAGAGTAAAACAAAACATTTTTTTTATCCAGTTGATTTCCAATCGTTTGCAGCTCAGAAATTAATCAGATAATCCGTAGATATAAAAAGCTACTAATTTCTATTATTAAGTTTTATATACAACATTACGATATGTTCTTAAATTTTAAGTAATTTAAATTTTTCGACACAAAATTATATTCATTTACTTTTTAATCTGATCTGAGAGTTAATATTAATTGTAAGAGGGTCAACGTTTTATTAAAAAAAAAGCTACAATATGAGATAAAGTGTTTGATGTATTTGAGACTATAAATAATAAAATAATTATCGTTACTAGCTTTATTTTTATAATTACTGCAATGTGTTAAATATAATAATTTTAAATAATTTTTAAATAATAATAATAATTATTATTATGTGTATAATTTTACAAAAAAATACGCATAGTTGGCACCAAAAATAATTAACAATTATAATTAAATTGACATAATTGCAATTATTTTTTCTTTCATTGTGCATCTTCCTTGCACGAGGAAGATGTACAATCAATTTTTCCAGGCGAAAATTTTGCGCCACGTTGTCGTTGGACAAGATCCATCTTCACCGATGGATACATCCGTCTCGACGTCTTAATTTTTTGATATAACGACCAGAGAAGGGTCGGATTTCATGGGGGATATATAGGCGTGGGATGCTGGTGTCCGATTGCCAGGCGCGATTTAGAACAACGGTTAATCTTCCGGAAAAGTTTCGTCGTGCCATCCCGACGTTCACCCAACTTTTCTGACGTCCGACATAGCGAAACGTTCAATCGCGGCTGTCACGTCTTACCGCTGCGCTTCTTTTTACTCCATGAAATTCCCGCTTTTCTCGTCCACGTCCGCCTGTTTCGCGGTGACGACGACGACGACGCCAGTCAATCGAAGTTTGTAACATACCCGAACATGTGCACTCGCACATGTGCAAGCAAGATCGTCCGAAAGCAGCGGAATTCGTCGAAATAAATGTCGGACTAAAACGACTAAAACGACTCGTAACTTAAGTTACATGTATGTTTACCATCGTGAAGAAAACGATTTAGCCGCGGACTATGAATTCCCTACTGCTATTATTCCGATCGATATTTTTGTTACGAGTCCGTGGCATATCTTCAGCATAGGCATCTCTCTTCAGAGAGATCAATTTATTTTGATAAGACCATCCCTGGTTTATTTTTGGTGCCATATAACTTTATGAAAGAAGGACACAATTTTTTTCGGGGTTGTTTTATTTCTACATTTGCTTATGTACTTCTCTTCATGGAAAATTCGTACACTTGTTCATGAATTATGTTATTTTGGTATTAAATTTGAATATCGATTTGACATAAAATAATATAATGAATTTTGAAACGTAAATTCTGTAAATGAAGAAAATATGTGTTACTTTTGCTTTAACATATTAGAAATATTAATTTTACTGGAAAAATATATTTCTTAATAGTTTGTGTTTTCTTACAAATTACTTCAATGCTACATTTTTTATTTTAATGTGTTATATTTGTATTGCTTTTTTATTTTTATGTTAAATTAACATAAAATTATGTAACATACATATGAAAATAAATCCGGATAAATTTTAAAAAACTTTTTTGAACGCCGTGGAACACTTTTACTTCCTAGTAAACGGAAGTGCTGGAGATAAAGACAAAGTGTCCACACGAAGTTAAATCCATCATCTAGCGCAAGCTTAGCGTCATATCGTCCAGTCGCACCATTATTCGCTTCATGTTCCGCCTTATGAGTAATAAGAGACAAACGATGCTACACAATATTTCATCAAACTTCGCCTCTGTGTAGCAACGTGCTATAAAACGAATCCCACCTCGATGTAAAGTTTGTAAACCTGCATACCGCCAATAACGGAGTAAATTGAGCGCCTGTAAACGTAGCAAGTGTCGTCGTCGTCGTTGTTGTCGTCGGCGTCAGCGGTGGCGTCCCGGAATCCCGGATATGGATAACGATTCCTTTCGCACTGGAGTCTATTCCCGGCGGAAGGCTTCGCATTCGTGAAGAGTTCCCTGGGGGCGTCGCGCAGTAAAAAGAATAACGAGAGCCGGCCGCGTGGAGAATGCACTTTGTATGCAAACGCACGGAGAACGGTCGTTAATTCCCGAGCACCGAACGAACCGAGAGCGAGCGACTCGTCTCCTTAGATAACCCATCGTTACATCGAATGACTAGTTAAAACTTCTCTCTAGCCATTGACTAGCGAGCGCGGATCAAATCCTAAGTACTCGCTCCGACGCACGAACGCGCGAACTCATTAACGACGATCTCTTTCTCTTTCATCGTCTGGGGGCAAATCGATCATGTAGTTTTGTGCACGGCATCGACGACAGAAAGATAAGAAGAAAATTACCTTCTTGCAATTTTACGTGCATTATTCCAACTTAGAAATGAAAAAAAAAAACATTTTTTTACTTTGGAATAAAAACCGAATAAAAATCTAGTTTTTTGATAGGAAAATGACGACTTTTTTTATCAAAATCGTGAAAAAATATAAAATTAATTTTTCTTATATATTCATCATTTATCATTCATAAAATTTAATATTAAAATGTTTACATGTAACGGAAGCAAATTTCTTTTTTTCTGTTTTTTATAATAATATTATCTTTATACAGAAATCTTTTGAATGAATTTAATAAAACTGAATTTTAGAACAACAAAATGGTATCAAATACTCCAAAAAAAAATACATATTTGAGTTGAAAACTTTCAGAGTAGAGTAAGAAACTGATTTCTATTGAATGTCTTTACTATCTCCGAAAGCTTTCTATTGTCTTCTCGATTCTCTCGTACACCTTAATCGAACGAATACGAGTCGCTGTATAGCAGAAATGTCGTTTCTGCCAAACGCGCGACAAGAAGGAAAAGAGTTATTGTAATCCCACGCGCGTCTGTCTAAAGACGATTCCTTCGAATAGTCGGAACATCGAATACGATATATGCGGCAATACTCGAACGTTATTTTCTCGGAAATGCGTGTCGAGGACACGCGCAAATTAAATCTTTCCGTGTCGCGCGATGTATACGTATGTATGTACATACGTCCGATACGACATGGACGGAGAGTCGTGTATCAACGTATGTAGGTATCGACGCGTTCGATCTTTTCGCGTGTCGTCACTTGCAACTTCTGAGATCGATGAGTTGGAATCGCTAAATCAGTGATGCACAACTTGCGGCTCACGTATTTGAATTTTTTGCGGTTTACCGGCTTATAACTAAAAATATGAAATTATATTTTTTATTTTATGCAAATAAATAAAATGCGGCCCAAGAGATTTTATCTGTTTCTAAAAATAGCCTTCTGAAAATAATTCTTATTCTTCCTGCGGAGCTGATGTGGATTTGTTGGACTGAATATGTAGTGATTATTTGAATAATAAAGCTTTTGATGAGTAAAAATAATTCAGCTTTCTCTGTGAAGTAATCAAGGTCAAATAGTTCAATTTTTTTTATATTACACCTGCATAAATTTGGATTACTCTTATTAAAATAAACTTTTAATGAAGCATATTGCAACCAAGGAATTCTCTGATTTTAATAAGCTTTGTGTATATTAAAATATAGATGAAAATAAGATACACGTATTTTTCTTAGAACTGTTAAGTTGTATGTTAAGAGTGTGAAATTCTTTCTTCTTTGAAGAAAATTGGTTCTTTTTAAATTAATGTTGTCAAAAAAATAGTTTCAGTAAAAGTTGAATAGTTTTTCAAAATAATGATAACAAATTTTTTTAATTGTTTATGAATAAAATATTTTTTGTAAAAAGATTTTTTATCACTGTTTGTGAATGTGTTAAAAACATTTTTTTATATTTTTTATATTTTTCATATATTTTTCATATATTTTTAGACGATATTCAATCAGAAAGAAAAAAACTAGTTTTTTTTTCAAAGGAAGGTTTCATTCTCTTAATATGCGACTTAGCACTTATAAAAAAAAAATGTCCCTTATTTTTGTCCATATTTTAACATGTGCGAAGTTTATTAAGATTGGAGAGAGAGAGAGAGACACTTGATTGTGTTTCCTTATTAATACTCTATTTTTTTTATACAAGTCATTTTAGATTCTTAAAATTAATTAATGTATTCAACATATATTAAATGGGTCACAACCCCAGTGTCATTGTGTTACAGATTTTGGCGTCAGTTTCGAAGATTTAAAAAAAGTTGTGCGTCACTGCTCCAAACAGTCAACATTTCAATCCAGATCAATTCGCTCTTGATTGATTTGTGTTTCGTGCAGGATGCGGTTTCCGTCGTCCCCGAGCGAATCTTTGCGTCGCGAAATAGCGATTCGTTCGTTGCGCGAGACATATACGATTTATCTGTCTGTGAAAAAAGAATCTTGGAACGAACGTGCTCTCTCTAACTTCCTTAACTTTGTCCATATTGTCTAGCATAAACAATGATTAAAAAGACAGAATTTCGAGAAATTTCGACGCAAACATCGGTAATGTGTTCTGACGGCTCTTTTTCGTTATTCTCTACGATATTACCGTGGAATGATTTATTACCGGGTGTACAATATTACAGAGAGTATCACTCTCGTTTCTCCGGCTACTACTTTTATAGTCGTTATGAATTTCCAACGACTGTTCACTGTCCTGATTTCAATCTTGATTTCTTTTTCGTTTCAACAGATCTTTCTATCTATCAGAGATGTGAAAATTATTTGAGTACAAAAATCAATTAAGTAAAAATTAAGATTCAATTCGATATGATTCTGAATCTTTATGATTCGAATCCGAATACTATGCAAAAATTTCAAATTTAAGAAGTTAATAGTACATATGGAATAATACATATGGACAACCTTAATAAAAAAGATATTTCCTAATAATAAGTAAAACAGTGTAATCATATTATTGAAATAAAAGATGTTATTTTATTAAGACTAATCAATTTTTAAGGTTAAAATTATTTAATTTAATTATAATTAAGTAGTTGTGAATTTCAAAAACCAGTTTCGATTTCTACTGAGTTACTCTTTAGTCTGCTTTTGATGTCCACCGATTAATTCAGTTACGCGTAACAATTATATACCAGATTCATATCTATTTGTAACTATATTTTTATTTGTAATTTTTGTACTGTGTACCTACTATCTAATTGTAAATAATATATATTTTATTAGCCTTATATTAAACATTTAACTACAAGTATATTTAAAATTATTTTACATCATATAATCATTACTATACCATATTTCTCGTATCGAAACTTTTTTATTATAAATTAAAATTCAACTTAATAATAATTAAATTATTAATTATTAAAATAAAAGTTATGCTTCAATAATTCGATTCAATTTGATTTGATTCGAAAAAATTAAATTCGATTTGGCGATTTGATAAGCAACCTTGATTCACATATCTTTATTATTTATTCGATCTATTAAACTAATAAATGTTACAGATTCTTTTAACGTTTAATGGCCTATCAATCTATTTGTCATCAGTTCGATTCTACATCAAACAAATCATTATTGCAACGTACTATTATACTGTAGCGAAATTTAATTCCAATATAAGATTAACAGAGATTCCGAAGCATCTAATAACTGTTGTTCAAAGATATTCACCTAGAACAGTTTATTAACTCAAGAATGAATGCAGCGGCTGCACTTGACGGAGGTACGAATAAGATACCAGAGCGCATCGCCCATTGATCGGCAGCAGAAATAATGGAAACTTCGTATTACATGCGTTTTTCAACAGGTGGTGTGAATACTGGCGCAGAGGCGCTGTGAGTTCGATAAGACGTATCGCAAACTGTAGGAAAAAAACGCTCCACTAAGTTCAACATTTGACTTCCATCGCGCTTCCTCGGATCAAATGTCTGTAGATATAGTAATTTTAACGCGATGAAATTAAATATCTTTATATTAACTTTCCAAAGTTGACAATGGCTCTATTGAATACACACAAGTTAGATATCAAAGGAGCAATGGTAACTTAATTCCTTGAGTTAAATAGCATTTTGTTTTAACTTTTTGTGTCAAAATATAATCAATCCATTTCTGTAATTAATTGAATAAACAATGTCCATATTAACATACTTCGAAAATAATAAATTAAATTTAAATCAAATTTAATATATTTTCTTGGGTTAAATTGTTTAATTTAATGTTGTTTTAGTTAAATTAATGATATATATAATGAATAGAAGCGATCTTAAAAATGATTAAAAGTATTGTAATTTAAATTAGATATAATTTGACATTATGAATTTAAGAATGCATTCAATATAAATTTTATTTAATATATAATATATATTTTATACATTTTTTTGTTAAAAGATGTTAAACAATTTTCTTTACATTACATTTGCAAATTTGAATTATTCTTATATACTTAGTATATTTATACTTAGTATTTATTCTTTGTTATATAAGTTACGTTATTCTGATTGTTTGAAATTATTTCGTGCCCTTTTAATTAACATAAATTAAATATATTACAAATCCAGCATCAGTAATTCTTACAAATTTTGATGTCAACTCCGAAAAGTTAAATCATAAAGTTTACTATTAAATTTTACCTTGTACTTTGATCGACAATATCTGAGAATCGGCTCGCGTACGTTTATGTTTTGAAATAATAAGAGGAAGTTGAGAGAGAAGAACTAGAGATCAAATGAGGAATATGTGTTTAATTTAGGATCCGATAATAAAATTATTATTTCTTTCCTGAGTCTAACTTTATGGTATTATTTTTGATCGGCATTAGCTCGATCTTACAGCCTGGCGAAGCAAAATTAACAGTAAATTTGTACGATTATCTTTAGACCTTTATCAATTTGTGGATTTCTTTTATCATCCTTAGCCTTGATTCGGAAATAATAATCCGGAAAAAAAAATTTGGACACGTCATTGATCATGTCGTTGTTTGTCTCAGAAAATAATTTTTTCTTCCTTATATCATTTTGATTATCATATTGATATTCCACAGATAACGCTCGGTGATAACGTCAGAACCTAATATAGGGCCTAATATGGTGGATCATTTCCTATTTTTTAAATTCACCCGTCTCGATCAGGCGCGAATCATTCAAACGCGTGTATATCCCTCGCGACATGATAAACGATGCGTTTAACGATCTACGCGAAAACAGCCGCTTTTATAGAGTTAAAGTAACCGTTCAGGTGCGCGACATCGCAGAGTAGTTACGCTGCGGGGATGTTGACAAATGGATGCTACAGCTGGCTTCTCCCTCAGGATTTCGATAAATTAAACATGTTGCGAGGACGCGATTTGTAAAATGTCGCCGGGCGACGCCGTCATCGAGACATTTTTCTTCACTATTCCTGTATTTGTTGACATACACTTGCTGAGAACGCAGGGTGGAGGCAGATATTAACTTCAGGCGTGACAATGATTCAGCATCGTAGAGTGTCATAGTATTTATCAGTTGTGAGAATTTCAGCACGTAACTTGAACGTAATATTGCTCTCTTATTTCAAGAGTTACACAAGAGCTCAAAAAATATAATTTAAAAAATTATTTTCATAAACGAGTTAAATAAATATTATTCTATTAATCATCACAAATATAAATTAACTTAACATTATGAAAAATTGTCAAAATCAAACTCTTTTCAAACTAGTCATAAGAGGACCTATAATCAAGTAGATTAATCGCGCATTATTTATAAAGTTTAAGTACTTTGATTTCTTGAATAATCGTTTACAGTTGTTATTGTCACACTAATGTCCATTTCCATCAATGTAGATTAACTTTAATCTTGGTTCAACTTCCTCTTCGTCTTTTTCTAGGTCTAAAGATTAGAAAAAGACGAAGAATAGGTTGAAGCGAGATTAAAGTTAATTTACATTGGTGGAAATACACATAAATGGTCTTTATGACACTCAAGACACTCGTAAAAGATGTCAAACAATAATGCGTTACTGACGTCTCCATCAGTAAAGGAATAGGGAGGAAAGTTTTATACCATGTAAATCAATGTTCTAACACACGACAGCTGTTTAAGGGATGAAAAAAAGATCGGCGTATTTTGTGAACGTTCCTCAATCTTCGTACCGCATTTAAGAGATATCCGCATTAAATATCTGTGCGTTTTATAAAATTTATTTCTATTAGTCGGTTCTTTAACAATCCGGGCTCTATGGATTTGTCACTTCTCGTGCCTTTTCCTTGTTAGCGAACCGATAGATGAGGGCGAACAAGAAAACGCCGAGGAATCGGCCAATCAACGTGACAGGGTTTAGTAAACGAACCGTGACCCGAAAACGGGTCACTGACACATTAATTCCAGTCTCAGTGTCTGCGTGCGTTAACGAGCACCGACGCCCACCGACATCCGTCCGTCTTTTAGAAAAATGGAAAACGTGGATCAGCCGCGGTAATTTCCGGTAATTGACGCGCGACGGCCACTTTAATACTATTCTTCTCGTTTTTATGAGATTCCAAGCGATTCGTCACAACGGACGTCTCAGTGATCACCGATGAATCTTCATATACAAAAAAAAATATAATGGTTACCATTACTTTCTAAATCTCGTGGAGTGAAATCTCACTCGAAGAAACTGAAAATTTAGCCCGTCTTGGAAAAAGAATGAAAATACGGCCACTCTTGTTCAAGAGTGGCAGATTTTCTTTTTAGAGTGACATTTACTCTTTTAAAAGGAGTGAAATCTCAATCCCTTTCGAAGAAGTGAAATCTCAATCCCTTTTTTG
The DNA here is from genome assembly GCF_000143395.1 of Atta cephalotes. Lineage (NCBI taxonomy): Eukaryota > Metazoa > Arthropoda > Insecta > Hymenoptera > Formicidae > Atta > Atta cephalotes. The sequence goes on from NW_012130089.1 coordinate 2,081,844, forward strand.
GAGTGGAATATTAGGGTAGATAGAACCTCACTCCAAAAAAGGATTTGAGATTTCATTTTCATTTCCTTCAGAATCTCTCTCATTCCAAAAGAATAAATCTCACTTTAAAAAGAATAAAAATCTGCCACTCTTGAACAAGAGTGGTCGTATTTTCATTCTTGAAAAAGAGGCTAAATTTTCAATCTCTTCGAATGATTTCACTCCACGAGATTTAGAAAGTGACAACTATACAAGTGACAACTATACAAGTTTTATATGTAGAATTAATGTACGCATAATTAAATAAATTATTTTATAGTTTTTTTTTATTATAAAATATAGAATTAGATAAAAATCATGTAAAAAAATATATAAACTAAGGCAATAATAAGGCAATAATTATTGCGTAATTTCTCGCAATTCAAAAAAATGTTTCTACTTTAATTTCAACTAATTATAAGAGAAAATAATGCAACTTATATACCAGTTTTCGCACAAGTTTAATTTCGAAACTCTATTCTTCGCACGTAACGAAGGTAAATAACAACAGTTAAGGTTATTAGAATGGCTTATTATTAGAATGGCTTATTACACTAGATTACATTATTACATTAACGCGATGAAGACAGAACGTCTCGCGCACACGTCTAAAGGTCCAGTGCATACAAACGACTAGACAATTATTATTGCATAATTTTTCAATTTCGAAATTCTATTACTTTAATTTCAATCTCAATAAAATGCAGTAACTTATATACCATCACACAAGTTCAACACAAGTTCAATTTTTCAATAAATCAATATTAATATTACATGAAGAAACAATGCTCTAACATTATTTGGATTGCATAATTTTATTCGAGTATCTTTGTTTTGTTAAAGTGGCTGCTTGCGATGTCGTACTTGTGCACGTATGTATTTATTTTCGAAGTTCCGTTCATGTATCAAAAGAGTAATTTCAAGAAAACGATAAAAGCGAGGAAGTAGATCGAAGTACTAAAAACCCTCATACTCTCACTCATCGTTTAGCGAAGAAATCGAGAGACCCTAGTGAAACCTAGTTGGTTCTCTCTTGACTTACTGATGGATGAAAGACGAAAAATCGTAATTTAAATGGAAAGACGTAATTTTGCCTTAATGTGACGGCTCCAACATAAAAGTTTTACGAGCTTCCATGATGCGTCGCGTAGCCGGACAGAAAACTCGACTTTCATTCGCGCGGCATTAGCCAATTTCTGAGCGATTCTTGCGACTTTCATACTCCAACGAGCATGTACCGCGCGCTTTAATAAACTTTAGGGAAGAAAAGAACCGAGAGAATTTTCCCCTCGCCATTAAAATGACTGCCGTTCTACAGACGCTTAGGGAAGACTCTACAAGGTGGCTGCAGAACGCGAAATCTGGATCGGTTGGTAACAGAGTCGATTGGTGAATGGTTGAATTTCCCACCCAACACACTCGGTTATCATCGACCGAAGAAGCTTGCGTTACCAGCAAACTCGTCGAGCTTATCGGCGGTTGAAAGCTCGAGGTTGGTCGGTACTAGAGTTGATAAAACCTTGCCAACCTACTGAAGTTCATTCGTCGTACATTGGTTGAAGATAATTCAGGAACGATTACCGAACTGCATCAAAGGGTGAAAGTCGTTTTATTTAATCATAATGAAATTGATCACAAGTCAACTTACAGAGCTCCAATGGAAAAACTACACTCTAAAAATATCAATATGGATTTAACATCATGCGATGTTTATGTAACTTTTGATATTAATATAAACACCAACAGGTACGAATTTAAAATCCCTGGTATTTATATCAACACTATTAAGATATGGATTTAAAACCCACAATATTAAATCCATCAATAGTGAAATTTAAACAGAAGCCTACAACATCCAGATCTAAGGACACCTTCTAAGTACCAAAATTAAAGTAAATTTTATATTGTGTAGAATTGTCATTTGTGATAATGTTCCTTGTAATACTTTGGCGTATAAAAATAAAATCTTAATATTTTGGTAGAAAAGTGATACTTTTCGACGAAACTTTTTTTATTATTAATTTGTCTGAAAGGGCGCCAAGAAGTAAGGCCTAGGATGCAAAATTGTATAAATTCGTCATTGATTAATCTACATCATATTGATGTTAATATTAACAATGCAGTGAGAATTATACAGATCGCATGATATTAAATTCACATCGATATTTTTTAAAATGTAAGCATTGATCTCTGTGAATGGCTGTAATCAATAGTGACATGATTAAATCGGGACATCCCCGCATCAAATCTGAATAATATTTTATTCAATTTATTCATTTATCATTCATTTAACTATCAATAAATATATTAACGCTAAGTATTAATATAATTTGCAAAGAGCTCTGGCAATTTTAGATAAAGACTAATTGTTTTAAGTAACCAAAGTTTCAAGTAACCAAAATTTTTATTAGAGTGCTTGAAGAAGTTTCTTTTCGTCGCATTTATATCCGAAGTAAGTCAGCAATTTTTTTATCTAACATTTACGAAGCGGAAAAAGTGTCGACATCTAATTGCGCTCAGGAAATTCCGCGGAATGAAACGGTAAATACGGGTGTTAATTGGTTTCAATGGACGGTAAAAGCTCGTAACAAGAGATGAAGCGCAACGAGCAGCGACCGACCGTACGAAAACAGGAAATCAATGGAAATTGGCAAAAAAAAATACGTGTAATCACGTTTTTCGATTGTCTAAATTCGCGGGTTTCGATGAAGTTTTAATTTGGAATTAAAATACACAAAAAAAATTACTGTCGACCAATGATTGAGAAATATATGCAAATTTAAGAGTGACACTTGGCTAAAAGAAAAGAGAATTACGAAGAGAGGAGAATCATGAATGTTAACATTTTAGTGCGTTCAGGAACGCATCAATGTAACAGTCAGAAACTGGTAGATATTAAATGCGCGACAAGTATAAAACGGTGGAAACGACTAAGAACACTCAGGGATCCCGTAATAGATCCTGAAGAATGATTTAATCCTATTTCCGTCGTTCTACGCGACGGCCCCGTGGAGACGGAATGAAAAATTCCACCGCGGTGACAGAATATTCTAGGGAAGTTGCGAGAATGATTAAGTGAATCGTGACGCAACGTTCGCCCGCTGTTCTGGGTTTATAAAATCAAGTTAACTCTTGGTCTCGGGGCTCTCTCTTATTTTTTCTCGTCCGACTATCCTCCTTAACCATGGACTCCGTTCCTCTTTTTGTTTCCAGGTTACTCCGCGGCGGCGCTTCTCGCGATCCTTTTCTGCATCCCTTTCGCGCTGAGGGTGCTCATCCATAAGGAGACCGGGGGATGGAGTAGCTGGATCCAGGCCTTCTATCACGCTCACTTCGAACTTTTTCTCGGGAACGGCTGTTTAGGTACGATGAATTGTTATTAACATGACCAGAATCCTGCAGAAATTCCGCTACACGGAGAGAATTTTTTCTTAGAGTTTACCCGTCGTAGTCGTGGGACAACAATGTATATTTCGAAAAATTTTAATGTAAATCTCTCTCATTCATTAATAAAATTACAATAAACTATAAAATATTAATTAATTCTACTGAAGTGCATGATAAAAATCTTTAAAATATTGTATTGTATACCACAACTATCATATTTTTAGGGTAAATTTCAAAAGAAAATTCTCTTTGTATACAAATAATCGACTTGTTCTCTCTCTCCCCTCTCTCTCTCTCTCTCTCTCTCTCTCTCTCTCTCTCTCTCTCTCTCTCTCTCTCCCCCCCCTCTCGTGTTTACACTTACACTTGTGTATTACTCACATATTTATACTTTATTATGTTTAAATTTTTTATTTTTTTATTTCTCTGCATTTATATTTTATTTCTTCATTTTATATTAATGCTTATTATTTTTTTTATTAATTCTTATTCTATTAATTTTCTATTTTTTGTAATAAATTTTCAATTATATTTAATTTTAGCGCTTAAAAGGAGATTATTTCTAGAGCGCTTAAAAAATAGCGATATTTATATTTCTGTATCTCTCTTATTTTTCGAGCTTTAACTAAACTCTGCTTCTCGTTGTTCGCATGCTGCATGTTTTTTCATTTATCTTCACAAATTTTAATGTTAATTTTATTTTATTTGTAATACATCTTTTTCTTCGTACCTATTTTTCTTATATTTTCCATTTTATTTTATTTTTTTCTTTACCATTATTCTTTATTGTATATATTCTTAGAGGACTTGCTCTAGAATATAACCGCTCTAGAATATAAATAAACACTCTTCGTTCATCTATCTTTCTTTCTCGTGCACTTTCTATCTCTCATTAATATCATTCTTATGAAAACGACTGATATGATCCTCAACGGGGAAAAGAAATAAATTTATCTACATTCTACATTATCTATTCTTCACACTGAATGCCGAAAGAAATAGAAGATCGCTCGTGCAGAACTTCTCGCTCGCAACGGAAACTTTGGCTTTTCCATATCTTGCGGCTCTTGTAAGTTACGACGATTATGGCGATTAAAAGTTCGCTCTGACATAGTTCAAAGAAAGAGAATTAGAGAAAATGGAACGCGAAAGGAAAAAAGAACGTTTTGCGCACAACAAAATTCTGCACAGGCGACGAAACGTGATGCGCAAAAATTTTTCGATTAACACCACGTATATATTGCGTGTGGAAACGCACAGATGTCTATGAAGAGAGGTTTTAAGGCGACTCGACATAGCATTATATTCGAGAGATATAGGGGTTAATTGTATGCGTAGGAGTTGGAGTAATGATGCTTCTGGCATTGACAGTGGAGCGTTACGTAAGCGTCTGTCATCCCGGACAACACACGCGACCACTCTGCGGACCACCTCACCTAACAGTGGTACTCATCCCTCTGGCTACATTTCTCGTTTATCTACCGAGTGTATTTCGGGGTGAAATTACGACTTGCCTGCTGGCACCCGACGGTCCTCTAATCTACCAGAAAAGAGACAATCAGACATTTCTCAACTCGTGGTACTATCAGGTAATTCATATTTTTTTTTCTCGCTGGCAAAGTTGTTTTTTCTTTCTAGTCATAACTTCGAAATGATATTTTAAAGCCGACAACACGAATATAACATTGTCAATTTTTTGTTTATTCGTTAATTCTGGAATATTCTTAAGTGACACAATATTTCTCTATTGATACATAAATTATATGTACAAAAAATAGGACATTCATAATTAATGTAACACAAGTTCTTCATACATTCACACTTTTAATAAAAAAATATTTATAATCTAGAATAATAATAAAAGATTATAATAATATTTATAATCTAGATTCTAGATTATAAAAAAGATTTTTGTAAACACAAATAATTTAATTATTAACTTAGAAAAGAAAAGATAGAATGAGCACTGTCAATTTCAATTTTGTAATAATATGGAGTATGTAGTCTAATTGTGTGTATGTGTGTGTGTGTGTGTGTGTGT
>NW_012130089.1:2087356-2096063 GCF_000143395.1 Atta cephalotes
TGTGTGTGTGTGTGTGTGTGTGTGTGTGTGTGTGTGTGTGTGTGTGTGTGTGTGTGTGTGTGTGTGTATGTTCCTTCATAACACTTAAAAAATAATATATAATAACGCAAAATAATAAGAAAATAATAACCTTCAATAAAACTGTTTGAAAATTGAAATCATTTATCACATTCTCTGTTATAAATACTGTGACATCAATGAATATATAACGGATACATTTTTAAATATCTTGTCTTTACTTATCCTAGCCTTTAACATAGTAAATTGAACTTCTTAATGACCATTGAAAGTATAGTTTAGCACTGAATGATCTCACTTGTATATAAAATTTATGTATCGATAGTATTTTAGAATTAATTACTTGTAATATTAATGCTAGTTATATACATATATGTAAAATATACTTTAGTCTAAATTCATAGAAATATCTAATGACAAAAAAGAGATCTGACATATAAAATTAAGGGATTCCTAGAATATTTAACATATTTAATTATGTTCTATTTATGTGTGCGAGCTTAAAATAGTTTACATTTAATTTTAAATTCTAATTTTATGGACTCTTCGTATAATTGTGGCGCAAATATTGTAATAATGTATTTCAGGTGTATAAGGTGGTGCTAGAAGTTGTTTATAAAGTGGCACCAACGATTCTTCTCGCCGGTTTCAATCTAAGAATAATGATAGTGTACAGAAGGTCCTGCGAGAGGCGCCGGAGAATGACCCTATCGAGAACTGTTAGCAGCGATGAGGATCCTAGAACTTTTGCTGAAGAGCGGAGACTCATGCTGCTCTTGGGTAGCACCAGTATTCTTTTTTTAGTCTGCGTCAGTCCTATGGTCATTTTAAATGTTACGCTCAGCGAGAGCAATCTCAACAATTATGCTTACCAGGTAAAGAGATTTATTCTAAATATTTTCATTGCATATTGCCTCTCAATTAAATGATTTAACAATAATTTACAACTTTTACAAGATTTCTATTTTTTAACTAAATGATGATTTTTATATGTTATTAGCTGCTAAGAAAGAATGTAAATTAAAAGATTTCATCAACCACCAATCAGATTCAAAAAACTTAATTTCTGAAAAACTCTACAAACTTAAGCAATTTACAACTTTTTTCTTTTACTTTACGGAATAAAATATATAAAATATATAAAATACAAAAATACAAAAAATTCTCAATATCATTCAGGTGCTGAGAAATAGAAATCTTATAAGTCAGTGTAATTTTTTGATTATTAAACGTTGTCAATAAATTTATATATATAAATAATAAAAGAAGCTTCATTCATATTTATTTTTATATATTAAAAGTTAATTGTCATACCTAACGGATTTGCGTTATATTATACAAAAAAATCCTCAATCAACAAAATTTTTTAAGATTGAAGGGATGGTATTTTTTGAAAACCTTTGAAAACATATTTCTTTTTTAGCATAAAAAATCCTATATGAAACATTTATTATATAATACTTGTTAAGGAATAAAATTAATTAAAATTTGTTTTTTAGTGCAATTATCTTCAAAACACATATTCATTCTTACAATTTAATATAAATTAACAGTAGAATTGAATTTCGAATTAAAAATTAATTTACGAAAACAACTACTACTTTAGTCTAGTAATCTACTTTTCTCTAGTAATCTAATTTTTATTCTCATCATTTTATTGCTATACAAGAATGGTCGATCAGGATTTACTTTTCCCCACTTTTCTGCTTTTTCTCAATAATTGATTTTAAATTCCAACATATATATTCTCGCGTCTAATACACGACTTCATCAATTATGAATCCGTCCATTAATTCACTGTATTCGGTTGCAGGTGTTCCGTGCTCTAGCCAATCTGCTGGAAGTGATCAATTACTCGATCACATTTTACATTTATTGCCTCTTTTCCGAAGACTTTCGAAACACTCTAATTCGTACGCTGCAGTGGCCGTGGGTCAAGAGCGAGCAAGGCGGTAGGAGCCTGCCGATGAAACGTTCTCCGATACCTAGACCGACGACTACGACGACAACCCCGCCAACTACCACAGTTGCGACTCCCGGACATCTGGCTCGTGCCAGTGTTTAACACGGATTTTTTGCCATCGATTCTGGCGTCAACCGCTCGGTCGCCAAGCGGTGGAACAAAAAGGATTCGAATCTAGCGCAGGATTGACGCACTATGCAACTGTAAACGTCAGGTTTCATTGTAAGAGGAAAAAAAATTCTGTTAAATAGCCAGATATTCGAACACGCCGTTCGTTTACGTCACACGATTACGTCGGACATCTCGTTTGCGTGTATATGGGTATGATGGTGATAATAGTAATTAATGAAATTTCTTACGGTGATTAAATAGCCGTTTCTTCGACTGATAAAAACGTCGGCGGAAAGACATTCATCTTCTGCTGGGCGTTTCCTACGAATCTTCTCATTCTTACAAGTCGATTTACAAGAAAGTATTCGAACTATGCATATTCTCTGTGTACTGATGAACTCCGAAATAGTTGCAGAGGCACGGCCATATTTACGAAACATTCCTGCGTACTAGAGCCTAAAGTTGGGCGTGTCTACAAGGTTCTGCTGTTGCAAAATTTCAACATTTGATCACTCCGAGAATCAAATCGACCAATTTGATTAAATAGTCGATATCCGATTATCTCTCCCTCTGTCGAACGATATTCTCGCTCGGTGATCGCGTGAAAGCGTTCGTGAATGTCCAACTCGATTTCATGAAATAACGACGAGGATATAAAAAGATAAGAAATTCTATGTATCGCCGATTGTCCCACGGGACTCTTTTGTGCTCCAAAGTACAAGCTGGAAAAGTTTCTAACGTAGTCAATCGAGTTTATGCGAAGGAGAGAACAAAGAGCGTGAGAGAGGAGAAATGAGAGCCACGTCGCAATGCGTTTGTGACTCCAAGAACTCATCAGAATTCGCGCGAAAATGCGACAATAAGACTTGTGCATCGTCGTCGCTCGTTGGAAATTAAACGAAAGCGCTCGGACGAGGTGAGAGAAAAAGGAAGGACGATTAAAAGGGATAAAAGGGAAAAATCTGAAATGTGTCAAGTACCTGATTGTACAAGGGAATTTTCTTTCCCGCGAGAAACCACGGGAATAGCCGGGGTTGAATCGGGATGGAAGAGACAGTGTTAAGAGAGAGAATACGGGATCATCAGAAACGGAAGACGGGAGGCACACAAAAAGCATACCGCAGCTCTTACGGATATTTAAAATAACGAATAACATCGAGAAATATTTTATCTTCGATGAATCATCGCGATTTATTTCCGTGTGAGTGCTGTATAATTAAGCGCCAACCGAACGCCAGTAAGAATTACATCTCGTCTTCGCCGCGTTATCGGCATTAATCTTTTACACACCACGATGTATCTTCGTCGTCGATAAGCTACGTTCGATTAGACCTAAGCAATTTATGTATAATGCTCGATAACGCTTCTCATTCCACGTTCCACGAGACGGGAATTGAATTTCAAGGAGATTCGCGTATTGAAGGAACGAAAAGAACGTATCGCAATGCGGGAGCGAACGGGACGATACGAAACTACTGGTCTCGCCTTTTGGATCTAACGAAAGGACTGTAGCCATTGCCGGCTATGATAATAATATTCCATCGAACTCTGTCCGAAATAAACCGCTACCTCTTGATTACATCGCGTTCCGAAAATAGATGCTGCACTTCAGAGAGATATTCTCATTTCTCCGGGAAATCGATAATTAAATTCGTCGCAACGGGTCCGTCCGCGTTCACGGTTCGATGGTAATATTATTTCTTTATTTGCATACGTAAATCCCAACGAAGAATATTTCGCGACGTGTACTTCCCTTCCTGGGACGCGGCGCGTCTCGTTTAGTAACTTCGGCGTAGCGCGCGTGTAAGCGAAGAAATAAATTCAGAGAAACATCTATTCTGTTTTCCCTGCGTCCTCCCCATCTTTATTATGCAAACTTTTACGGAACGTAAAAGTTGTAGAGTATGTATAATTTACTTGAAAATCGAGAAACATGAAGGAGATACTTTGAGCTGTTCCTTGTTTTTAAAACCCTCTGTTTTTATCTATCCATCCAGAAAAGATTAATGGATCAATCGATATGTTGATAAAAAATCAATGTCTAATGTTTAATATCTTTGTCAGCTTCAATTCTTATTACAATTATTTTTATGTTAATTGACTAATTGCGAATATTTGTACAAGATTTCTATTGTCTCTTGGTCAATTCTACGTCGAATACACGGAAAGAACGATTTTGCTAAATCTCTAAAACTTTTAAAATGAATTTCATCATTTCTTTGAAAAGTAAAATCTCACTCTTAAGGTTGAAATTAGAGTCACTTTTTTTTTCAAAATTGGCTTAATTTTTGCATTTTACAATTATATAGATATAGATTTCGTTCCAAAGAATTTAGAGAGTACATATAGCTAAATTTTTAGGTATTTCAAAAATCTTTCCGTTATATTGTTTTCGAATGAGTAGCATAATTTATTAGTGAGACATTGGTTAAATATTGGTACGCATTAGGGGCTAATATTTTACACCAATAAATTGTATCATTAGAAAACTTTGCATCAATACTATGTAGATTTGGCTGAAAAATAATATAAATTTTGCAGAAATATTTGCAATTACTGAATTAACATAGAAACAATTAAAATACTGAGGTAAAAAAATAACAAAAGTATTAAATAATATTCAACTATTTGACTAATTATTTCTGGCTAAATATTTTATTCTCTGAGGAAATAAATAATGTTCCACATTATTTTAGAATTCTACGCTCTCCGAGTTCTTTGAATCACTATTTTCTTCAAGCAATTTACCGTTTTTTTTTTTTCGACAACCAATAAAAATGTCTGTGAGGTGCTTCAACCAACGCTCGTCACGTCGAATGCGACAGCAGCAGCTCGCTGTCGAACCAGATGACGAGTGCATGACGAGCGCTCAGTGTACCTAGCTTCGCGGAAAGAACTCGTGCAAACAGGCCGCGTCCATTAGTTCTCCTTTCGATCGGTTTTTGCGTCATGCGTCAGTCCGTGAAATTTTGATATTTACCGCGCGGATCGATAAAGCCCTCCTCGCGTGTGAAGCTTCGTGAGGATATAACACGCGCGTTCCAGCAATATAGAGTACTGATTAAACGCGACAGGAAGCGGAAGCGCGACAGGAAGAATATCTCCGGCGGATGGTTCCTTTCCTTTGCGGGAAAAAACCGTTCCTGACGCAAGCGGAATCAGATGAAACGGGAGAATAGGAAAAAAATGGGATTTTCGCCGGAGTTAAGTGGAGGGCGGTAACGAAAACTCTTCCATTGTTGGTGGACCGCTATTTAGAAATAATTTAGCGGTGTGCATCAAGGATTTGTTATTACTATAAATATGTTAAGATGGGCAAACCACACCGTACGTATACAATAACGCGTGCACAGTAAAATGGATGGGGATCATCGTTCGCGGGAATAATTTAAGCGTACGTACATCGTTCTCGGGAATAACGGAAAGATATACTACGAGAGAAGTATGTTACAGGGGCGAATATATACTGTATATCATAATAAAATTTCGAAATACGTAGCCATCCGGGATATTTACCGTCACGGTGTACCATCACTCTCGAATGTAATGTCAGTGTCTCTCTTCTGGTCAGCAAAAGAGAGAATAAATGAATAAATGAGTGAATGTGAATGAATAAATGAATCAATCAATCTCAATTTACTAGATGTTCGGGGATAAAGAGAAAGAAAGAGGGAAATATTTCTTCAATATATATCTGAAGAATAAAATCACTTCAGAAGCAGTGCGATGTGTCTGCACGATAAAGTGGGGACCGGGGACTTCAATGGTAGCGGTTTAGTCTCTATCATATTTTTTATATACGCGGGACTGCGGCGACGGTGACGCGATAAATTTTTCCAGATGATTTATATAGTTTATTTTTCGAGGAGAAGGTCCTACACCTCGTTTCTGTACTATGTAGCTTCCTTTGATTCAAAGTTGTCTCATGAATTATTTTTCCATGCTGTTAGCGATAAATCGTTCGACATGAAGTCGAGAAAATATTTTGTTTTGAACAAACAACAATTGAAGTAATTTAAACGGCCTTATTAAACCCTTATACTGAAAAAAAATACTAAATTGTAATAAATATTTATTTGAATAGTTGTAAGTAAATATTTACTAAATGTAAATATATATTTATTTGATATAAACCATTAATTAGATTTAACTATCATAAATTTTAGTGTTGAGTAAATTTACTGTAACTAAATGTTTACTTAAAACTATTCAAAGAAATATGTATTAAATTGATGTAGTAAATTTTTTGTGTGATGTAGTAAATTTTTTGTTTTTTTCACACCATTAGCTCATTCTGCGCATTCTTTCTTTCTTTGAAGTTCTAGAAGCATTTGATTAAATAATAATCTCTATTTTTTTCCATTTTTTTAATACACAATTTTACAAATACTTTTTAAAGATGTTAAAATATATTTAAAAATTATCTAATATTTTTTGTATATTAAAAGTAATAAAAATTGACCCGAGATACGGATATGAATCCATTGTGTGTCGTAAAGAACCGAAAAATCATCATGTGTACTAAAGGCTAATGTATAATAATATCATGTCACGAGGACATGATCGGAAATTCATATGAAAAGTCAGTTCATCAGTTTGTTGGTTTTGCGCGATTTGTCAATAGTCGCCGCGAATGCGGAATCCGCATTCGGAATCATGTCGAAATCTCATGCCACGGACAAAAAAGTAGCGGCGACTTGGCTCGCGACGCACCGAGCTCTGGAATTTTTGGGCGAAATGGTACCGGTCGCTGGTGGATGAGGTCATTCATGGTGGGGGTTGCTCTTTGGGTGGGCGTCGCTGGGTCGATACAGGGTGGGTTCGTTCGCCGTCGAAGGCACCACGGGGTAAACGAGTACCTTGTTTCTACCTTTCGGCGAAGTCGTATGACTCTTCCTGTCGAATTAACTTGAACTTTATATTATTCAATGTTTATCAAAGGAGACATCAATTAAAGGTAAAGACAATTTGTTTTGTTTTTTAACTATTTCTTGTTTATGAAAAGTGTTACGAGCTTTTCTTAAAACAAAAAATAAGATGAGAGTGGAGTTGTTATTGCATTGAAAGAAAAACTTATAGTATTTGTGATTCTAATTAAATGTTAATTATGATTATTTCGACTATAATATCAGTAATAATAACTATATTATTTCCTTATTTTAAAAATGACTTAATCGAAAAATTAAGCTCTTTATAAAAAAGGAAAAAGAGTGTTTTTTAAATTAACAAAACATTGACTAATCAAATGATAAAAATAATATAAATATGATATTAAAATATGATCTTAGAAACATAATTAAATGTTATTTTTGTTTTATAACGCTTAAAAAACAATTTTTTTTGTGACGATTTTTATGCGCTACAAAGTTATAACAAATCCGGAATAATTCATTATAATTTGAAATATCACCAAGATTATATTTATCTTGCTCAACTAAAAATGACTATATATAAAAAATACATACGAAATGAAACAATTTCTTCCTCTAACTTCGAGCAACAAAACTATCTTATCTCTAAATGTTCTTTGTAAAAGATTCTCTTTTTTATTTACAAAAATAGTACAACACAAAAAAAAATATTTCGCTCTTGTAGAAGATATTATAATCTCTTTGAAAACATTAAGAACGAAATAAGTACTTTAGTGGGTGGATTATAAAGTTAAGGTAATTTATTTTTAATGAATAATTATTAACTCATTCATAATAATTTGAAAATTACATTGCTTTTTAATCATTTTTGAAGTAAAGAAACGATATGTATATTTTATAAATAAATATATATATGTAATTGGTACCAAAAATAATTATAAATTATAGTTATTATCACCATAAAAATGATAGTGATTATAACTATAATTTAGTCATTTTCGATACCAATTACTACATATATATTTGTTAATAGAAAACATTCAATAAAATAAAATTTATTGAATTTTATTAAATATTTGTTTGAATAGTAATAACGAAATACTTACTAAATATAAACATATATTTATTTAATTTAAGTATAATTTTTCTGTTTTAAATAAATATTTATTTATTGTAAGTAAATATTTTGTTAGTGCTATTCAAACAAATATTTAATAAAATTCAGTAAACTTTGTTTTCGGTGCAGTTATTATTACCATATAATAGCAATAATAACCATAATTATGGTAACATGTAGTTATAATTATAAATACCAAAAATTATTCTTTCAATATATTCAATTTATAAAGTAGAAACTCATAAACAAGAAATTAAATATAAACGCAGAAATTAATTAGAAGACTATTTCAGTGGTTAATGTCGCAAGTTACTTCAAGCGCACGAATCAAGTGGAATCTTATTGATATTCAATATTTAAATACGATTAATTATTCATGTCCTTTTTATAATTAAATGCAGACATTTGTCGCCTCAAATTACGAATTTAATTTAAACACACACGCATACACACACACACACACACACACACACACACACACACACACACACACACACACACACACACACACACACACACACACACACACACACACACACACACACACACACACACACACACACACACACACACACACACACACACACACACAACACACACACACACACACAGACAACACACACACAC
>NW_012130089.1:2096553-2109554 GCF_000143395.1 Atta cephalotes
TAGTATATATATATATATATATATATATATATATATATATATATATATATATATATATACAGAATTCCAGAGATGAATATAAAACGAGTCGCGCGTTACAAGTAACATAATTCAATTAAGCAGCGATATTGCATAATATAACGTGTGCTGGTAGGGCTGAACGTCCAATAATTATTGTTGAAAATTTATTAGGGTGTAAATGGAACCGCGTGGGCGACCCAGGACACAGATTGCTTATATCAGTCGCACGTAAAGCGCGGCGCGTGCAAAATTGGTGGTCATGCAAATTGTTCGCGTGTACTTCGCTGCCCGGTAGTTAACGACTCTTCCGGTTGGCTGAACCTCTAACGAAGCCGTTTCGCTCGTATGCGCGTTACATTTCCTCACACATGCCACTGATGAAGAAGCGACTGTGCGGAGACGTAATATAGAGACCCAACCGAAAATAGATCGATAAATCAGAGATCCAGCAGAACCGGAGCGCCGTCTCGCCCTCGTCCTAATTGCCGCCCGTTGTGAAGGCCCGTATGCTAACTCGTAATTATCCCAACAGTCACGAAACGTAAATCACATGCATTCACATGCCTTGGAAATGCATATCAGGAGCAGTATATATACATTGATTGCATCGATAACGCGGTCCGGCTGCTGATCGCTTCAGTTCTAAAAGGGATTAAGGTAAGTAAAAAGATTAATTTTAAGTGAAAATCGATCGAGAAATATTCGATACCGATTAAGTAAAGAAAGTAAACCGGTCAAGGTAATGTCTAATGATATTTTTATGTGAACTTCACGGTTTTCGGTTCAAGCAAACTCCTCGTCAATTATTTGTCGATCTTGAAACACAGATTTTTATGTATTACTTTTAAATGTGCTCTAAAATAATAATCTGTAATTTTTTGTTATTTTAAAATATATCTATCATACATTTTTAATCGTGTTAAAAGGATTAATTACCATCGCTAGGAAAAAGAACTATGCTTGATTGGAAGCTTGCGTTTGACATACACTAGCTGTAATTTGATCTAGCGATTGAATTCACAAACGGAATTTATTTAAATTTACACGTCACTCTTTTGAATGCGGGATGAAATTAAATTAAGTTACGAAATGCCAACACATAAAATATGATTCATCCCCGGATGTTGACCGAGAAGCGTGAAATTTAATGCAAATAAGTGAATCAGTCAGACGAAGCATCGGCAATGCGTGGGTGGTCTGAAGCTGGTTCTGCAACTCGTGAAATTTCGAATCATTCTCTCGGGGTGAATGTTTGAAAAGAGACCAACCCCGCTACCGTTTGTTTCTCGCTTCGAAGTACGGAGAGTACTAGGCAAACGTGGTCAAACAAAGGACCGAACAGACCGTGTCGCCGACTGTGTAATTCTCGTTAAGTCCCGAGTTCAACTAGATATAGACGAAAGATAGTCGAGTGCAGCCAATTTACTTCGCAATTAACGCGGCTATCGCTAAAATAAACCATCGTAAACGCGAAGCATCTTCTGCGACAGAGTAACCGTGGAAAAATAAACGCAAGAACGCAGTGTCTTGATTTCGCGGGCGCAAAACTCTCAGGCTAGCTTAAAAGATCAAATTTTCCTTCGGAGATAGTTAAATGTATTTTTTGAGCGACGGACTAATCCGATTTTCGCGTCAACTTTCGAGCACTTCCGTAATTGCTTCACTTACTACAGAAATATTCAATAACCGCGACTTTGCCGCCGGCTTAAGCTTTTCATTTTGCTCGGACAGGGAAATACCGTGAGAACGAAAATAATAAAAAGATGATAATAATAAAATGTAAAATTCAAAACAAGTGCATAAATCCAAGCGATGCATTGCGCTTGCAGATATTCAGATTAGATACGGCGGCGTCGCAATTCCGACGGTTTCCAGGTGCATTTTAGTGTAGTTTCAATTTTTCGCATGGAATACTCCAATGTCTTGCACTCATATTCTTTTCTTCTTTTGTTCAGTTTCACACATGATGCGAATAATGTATCTACCATTTTATCGTTGTTATTTATTAAATATTGAGAAAGGAATAAAATAATACATTACATACATTGTGAAACGGAACGCACCTTTTGTCTTATAGTAATCAATTTCTAGATGGATTGATACAACCACAGAGCTTAATATTTAAGTTGAGGTTTATTTCTAGTTTTATTAAAAAGACATAGGCTGTTCCACTTTTCGGTAAACTTCACTGTCTTACTCTCTTACTCTCTTATGTTCTTACTTTTTTACTCTTTTGTTTATCCAATAGATAAACAAATAATTTATCTAAAGCTGGAACAACAAGCCTTTATAGAATTATTTGAATTGATAGTTTCATTTATTATAGTTATAGTTTTCATTCTTATTTAATTTAGTTTTTTTGCGTCATATAACTCAAAGCTACAAACATTAGAGTTGAAGTCTTCTTTCCTCAACCGAGGGATACTCCAGAAAAAAAATTTATCGATTAAAATTTAAAATGACTATGAAATAATGAAAGCTTCGATTAAGATTTAGGTTGATGATTGAAATAGTGAGAGATGACAAATGCATGAATCTAACTCGGCCAGAAACTTTCAAAGGATTAAAAATGGTGCAACCTTCAAACCAAAGAACCTAAGAACATATTCACTCTAGCTAAGCCGCCATACGGAACTTGCTCATATCATTGCTTGTTTCGATTGCTCCTGCAAATAGAATCATATCTTTCCAAGGAACGAGAATCACATTTCCACTGCGATTTATTTCATCAGCGAATCGAGTAACTCTTACCTCAAATTTTCGCCCAATGTTCGGGCGTGAGACTTGCCAAAATACCACTAAAATTTCCTTCCGATTTCGTCACTTCATACAACGAGGAAAATCCTGTTGCACAATCGGAATTTTGCACTTCTTGTTGCTTCTCACGGAAAAGAATGACCGAGATTGATGAGAATCTTAAAGAAAGTGTACTTTATTAAGTGAAGTACAAAAAAAAGTTTCATAAAAAGAATAAATAATTAAAAGCCATTATAATTATGTAACAGCTATAAAAACTAGAATAATAGGTCAATAGTTTTGAAATAATTATATTAATTTGCATGCGTTTTCAGAGAAAAAGACATAGATAGATATTTTCATAATCAGTTCTTATTTCAAAAAATCGTTTTATATAATGTTTTACATGTAGAAATACATGTGTAAATATTTATCATCGCTCATAAACGAAACCAACAACATATTGCTCCGAGCTTTTGCATTTCTATCCCTTTTCTCGTTAGCGCGTTCCCAACCAGCGGATGGATGGTCGAAGATATGACTTTAATTTCGCGGAACGCAGCGAGAGAGAGCTTCATTCCCCGGGCGAGATGTATTTCACCTTTTTCTTAAATCTTAATAAAGCAGACGACGGCGAGCCATCAAAAATGCATTAAGCAAATAACAGCGAAGCATTAAAAATTAAAAAAAAAGAACCTTCGACGCGAACAAATTGCAGACGAGTAATATAAGAATTCATCCGCCGTAAAATGCGATTCGCATGACATTTGTCATAATACGAAAATATCATTTTCACAATGCTGCATCAATTACGCCAAGCGTATTCGCTTTATCAATGTAGCTCCTCTCTCGAACACGGATCGGTAGAGCTCGCGCGATGGCTGAAGTTGAGGAATCGTTCTGCGGAGGAAACGGAGCGGCCACTCTCGCTGGGCGAGACGACATGCGGCAATTATTCACGTAGGATCGCGATAGCTGTAAACAATGTGACGAATCACGCTTTACGCCCGCGCGGGAATGTATCTGTTATTGTCGCCGACATTGTTGTTGATCGCGGCTCCATTTTCGCAAGGAAGAGATCATCGACGTTTTTATGCCGAGGACTGCAGACGTGGAGGATTGCTGACATGCTCCACTTTCGTTTACGCTTTGTTCGTTACCGTTCGACGTACGTCGAACACTTCGAACACTTTTGTTGTTACTTCAGGAGGAGGAGGAGGAGGAGGAGGAGCAGAAGGAGGAGGAAGAGGAGGGTATGGAAGAGAGAGAGGATAATGCTATGTTTTCTAAAGGCTGATACATACTCACGATGGTATTATAGTTACGACCTTCATGGCTAGTCGGTAAAGACAGGATTAAATCAAACTACTGCAGAGCATCCCAGCGATAGTCAGCGAAAAACTGCACGAGAATATTAAATGAGAACTTTGAGAGGAAAAGCGTTTAAAGCTATTATCACTAAGAGATAATTAGCCGTCGTTGAGAATTTATTACCGCTTGATTGATTATAATCATAAGAAAAGGATTAAAAGCAAAAAAGTATTACATGATAACGTTCTACTCTGCGAGCTATTCTATAAAAAGCTATCTATAAAAAACATTTTGCAATATTCTTTCTGACATGTGATTTTCATTCATAAAATTTCATCAGCTATTATTTTTATATATCGCTTTCTTACTTCAAAATTATTAATACACATAAACAATTAAGTTTCCCGAAAAGGGAAAAAATTATTTTTTGACTTGACAGAAAATTATTTACTAATATTTGTTGAATTATTGAATAATATATATTCTTAATGATAAGATGTCAGTTGTATCACTTTTGCTTCACAACTCTTAAAATCATCCTTTCTGAATTACGACAATTTTTTTTAAATCGTTATGACTTGAGTTGTGACAATTTTTCCGATTTTTTAAGAAATTAGGTTAATCTATATTTAATGATAGGATAATATTTATTTAACTTATTCATGATCATAACTAAAAATGTCATGTGTTTTAATTGTGTTAATTTTGAAGTAAGGAAGTTATTTGTTATTGAAGATCTAACAATACATAGCGATTGTATAATAAGGCGGCAATGTAAACAGGCTCTTCCAGTATCAGAAATAAAGGTAGAAGTTGAAATAAACTGTTTTGTCATCGAACTATCGAATCTGCTACTTCACGCAATCTTTTCTTTTATTCATAGGTCTGCCAGCGAATCTGCGTCGATTTAAATCCATCGCGTTGAATTCAACATCTACAGACTTAGAGAATAGTCGATGCGAAAATCCGCTATCAGCGATATATACCGCCCGCAGGCGTTGGTATTTTCTCTACATCTCCCCTTAAATTCCGTTCAATCGAAAAATGTTGTTTCGCAGGAGCATCTTTTCCCAACTCTGCGTAAAATTACAGCAATTGATAGTGTTTTTAAGTGATTGATCTCACGGTAAAACTGCGTCAAAAAACATTCGCTGTGTTTCGAAATTCTACACGTATCACTTTTCGCTATCTTCTCGCTCGTTTTGTAATTCGTTTATTTCTTTAGAATAAAACTGTTAATGGATCGTAGCACAATCGTTTCATAAATCTTTCTCAATTCATTAGAATATTTGACAGCGATAGATCTCATCATCATATCATGTGAAGAGAAGTTTCATTCAGTTTTGCATTTCTTTTTTGCTCATTTTTCATGATGTTATTTCTTAATCTTATTTCACTTTTGAAATAAAGATATTGATGTATCTTAAATAGAATACAGAGTTATAATGATAGGAAGTCATCATAACTTCATTTGTTATTTGTACGTAATCTATAAGTGACAAATAAGATCATGATGATGTCCTCATGGCATTATTTCTTTATTTAAAAAGTGACACAACTCAAAAAGTTAAGTTTTTCAAAAAGGAGGAAAACTATTTTGACATAATTCAATAATAAAAGAACATATTCTTAGAAATATGAACAAATATTATCTTTGTCATTTCAGAAACCTTAAAAAAATCATGATTTAAAAAAACAAGATGAAGACTACAAGCCAAGCAAGATCTTTAATGCTAAAATGTCAAACAATAATAAATAATAATTCTACAACATATATTTTAATCCCAATTGGGGGTCATTCTTAATGCTAAAAACGCAACTGAAGTTGAAATTACTATTAAAGATGATACACAATATGATTATACGCATGTGTTTGCGACATAAATTAATTAATTTTTTTAGTAATGACGATTTCGATATCCTGCAAAATTACAACAAATCCGGAATAATTCATCAAAAGTGATATAATTTGAAATATTACCAAATTTACATTTACCTTAATTAACTAAAATAACTAAATTGAAAATAAATATAAGGAGGAACAATTTCTTCCTTAAACTTGACACTAAAATTAATTGTCTTAATTGTAAATGTTTTCTGTAAAAGTTTTCTTTTTTATTTATAAAAACGACACAACACTGAAAAAGTTATTCTAGAAGATATTAGGAAATCTTCATCTTTGAAAACTTTTAGAACGACACATTTGACGAATGGACTGTAAAGTTAAGTTAGTTTATTTCTGATGATTGACAGAGTAATATTTATCTAACTTCATAGTAATGATTCAAAAACTATATTTTTTGAGTTGTATCACTTTTGAAGGGATATTATTATGACTTATGTATTCTACTTACACAGTATTTTTATTTTTCCTTGCTTTTTTTAGTTTATTAGAAACAACAATAAAAATTCTAAATGCGAAACGACGACTAAGCAAAGTAATATTTATTACTATAATAAGTGATAAAGTTAAAAACGGGAATGAATGGCGTTGGCGACAATCGAGCAATAAATGACTATGATAAATAATAATAAAAACGCAAACTCTTCTTGTGAATACAAATATTCGAGTTAATTTCATAATGGAACTTTATGGAGCGCGTCGGGAGGCCGAAGTTTCTCTCGAAAGTGCGAGGGTGCTAACAATATTTGTAAGATGAGAATTATGGTCAAATGGAAGTGAAGAGGTAGGGATATCTTGACGCGAGGTAGAACGGAAGATAAGGAATAAAATGGCAGAAACGGATCCGCGAAAGAGACGGCGTGTAGAGAAGCGAGTGCGAAATCGAGGGAGACGGCACACCATTCGTGCGTGTAGCCGGGAAGGAAAAGTTTTCAGCGGGGTAAGGAAAAGAAAAGAACGGGAGAGGAGAGGATAGGCGGGTGGTAGTTGGAAAAATCGGGAAAAGAGAAACAGGGATGAAAACGACGCAGAACGTGATTGACTGAGATGGAGAGAGCGTCGGCACGATGATGCAAGAGAGACAGAGAATATGCGAGGAGGATCGAAGACGGTTGGATCGGTGGAACTGTTCTGCTGGAAGAGAGAACGGGAGGGTGGACAGTCGAGCATCCTCCTCAGGTTCGAGTGGTGCGCTTGCGCTATCGTAACCCTCCAATACACATCCATGTAATGTCATCGCCGAGCCAGTCTGACGCCAGACGCCGCGACGCTATGACGTCACTGATCCGTGCTTTGCCGACGAACACAGTTCGCCTCGCCTAGTGATTGAGAACTCATGAATGAAATCCTATTTACCATCAAGTAACCGGAGAGAATACTTGCCGGGGAACGCGTCTACGAGTACAGGTTCGCACGAACGCGCGAGCACGAGGTCCAATGGTGAACGCTGGGGGACCAACTGGATATAGACTGGTTCGCCAGCTTCCGATCGCGGCATCTATCCATGTTAATCGTGTCAAGTGGCGTGTAACAGAGCCAATCTCGCGCGTGCAATCGCTTCGTGATGCAATCGCGTGGCAAATCGATACAGTTTGAATAGTCGAAATGCCGACGAGCTTCGATTGAGGAGAGCATATTTGCTAAATTATCGGAACGCGAATATATTCCGACTTGGTATCATCATCAATCTGCCCAGCGGCTAATCTTGACTCAGCGATGGTCCCTGTTGATAGCGAGCACGTTTCACAAATGACGCGCAAGATTCCCGCCCACCAGCTGGTTTCCCCGCGCTTGTCTTCATTCAGAGCTCTTCGATGGCGCGTTCTCCACGACCTATCGACGTTTTGTGTGAAAGTTGCGCGAGTTGCTGCTGCACACAACGATAATACCTTTTATCGCGCGCTATCGGCTGTTCGCGATCGAAAGCTATACACAGACACGATGCTTTAGTGCACCTCGGAGAGCGGTTCTCTTGTCGATATCCGCTGTGTTTTATGAATGGGCTGCCGCGACAGGAAAGGGTCTCTCGATAATCAGGCTTCCGTAGCCTTTCAGCACAAACGTTCTCTGGAGAATTCGCGAGCTGGAGAACGAGAAATTGCTCCCATATTTCCTCGTTCGAAGTTGCTTCTGCTTCGTATCTTCGAATTTTTCCTTCATCATCACTCACCTCGATTGCACGTTTCAGCGTAATAATAAATACGGAAAAAATGATTTTGTTTAAATATCTAACAATTTAGCTAGATTTAGATTTAAAAATAATTTTATTGGATCATCAAAATAATTGCGCAGCAAAACACGCAGCAAAACACGCAGCAAAGCAATGCTGCTTAAAGAAGGTTCAACGTTTTTTTTAATAACTATAGTTTAAGCGTCATAATTTTGATGCTCCAACAAAATTATTTTATTATTAAGTCTAGTTAAATTTTTAAATATTTCAACACTATTCTTTCCATGTAGAAATGCATGCTTTATATGGAAAGAACAATTGTACTGAAGTATCTAAACATTTATGTAGATTCAGATCTCAAAATAATTTTGTTAGATAACCAAAATAATTAAAAATCTTAAGCTTATTGAGCTGCTAAAAAGGCTGCTAAAAAGTTTTAACATTTTATAACAATCAGTTTGATTATCATCATACATAATTATATTTTAATAATCCAACAAAATTATTATCAAGTCTTGCGTTAAATTTTTTAATCTTTCAACATCGTTCTTTTCGTATCAAAATGCATGCTTTACACGAAAAGAATGATTTTGCTTATCTAAAAAATTTAGCTATATATAGATTTAGATTTAAAAATAATTTTGTTGGATCATCGAAATAATTACATAGGAATTTCAAGCATGATGGCAAATAATGCTGCAAAAGTTTTAATATTCTAGCAACCAAATTAACATTTATGAAACAAAAAATTCATTATAATAGTGTTGAAGTAGTATCATATTGAGGCAAGAAATACAGTAAAATAATGAAGTATAACAAATCTTACTCAAGAAAAATTTTCTGTAAAATTAAAAAAATAGACCTCCCGCTTTTTAAAAATTAAGCATTCTACATAATTATTTCAACGTCTCTGCCAAATTATTTTTAGATCTATTTCTAGTTAAAAATTTTTATTTTCTAGTTAATTTTATATATATATATATATAATTTAACCCCAGCAAAATCGTTCTTTTCATACAGGAAACGTACGTCCATTATATCAGCGGGAGGTCAAGAGTATAACACGACTTCGACCAGAAACTAATCGTTCAGATTTCTTCTCTCTCTCTCTCTCTCTCTCTCTCTCTCTCTCTTTCTCTCTCTCTGTCTTTCTCTATTTATTTATCTATCTATCTATCTCCTCTCTTCCTCTCGGCCTTCGACATTCCCGAATTTCACAGGATCATCCACTGCCATCCCGCTTCTCTCATGCAGATCTACTTCCGCAATTTCGTTCACGCGATGCGACATGAACAACGTATGAATCAAAATTCTCCCGGTATCGAACGCGCTTAACTGAACTTCATAGGAACGCGACGCGACGCTACGCGCCACAGCGAAACCGCGACGTGACGCGAATTCGCATTTAGTCAACTGATCTGCATTTTACATTCGCGAATTTTTCCCGAGAATGAGATCTCGCTTGACTCCTCTTTTTTTGGCTTTTTCTTTGCCGCGCTGCATACGTCATTCAGAAGCGACTGTGTGACATCTCCATATTAAAAGGAAGAGAAGAGAGGCTGCCTCCAACTTTATAGTAACTTCATTCCACCAGCCACTCTTTCGCGCGAATATTGCACGTCCTGTTCATCTATTGTTATTTCGTTCCAACTTAAGTTTTTACAAAGTTCCAACGATGAACGGCTTTGTTCTAAATCAGCTCACGGCGTGTATCGGACTTTTGTATTTTCCATTCCCATTCAATCTCCACGAATCGGAGCTTTTCCTTTAGTCGAGAATTTTTGTTGCGTTCAATCGTGATTCAATTAAATCGTTCGACGACGGTAAGCGCTGCGAAGAGATTGGAATAGATATAGAAAGCGGGAAAAGGTGCGAGTCATTATTCACTGGCACTAACAACGTCGCGATAAATACGCTGATAAAAGCCAAGTCACATTTCTTCTGTCATATATCAATTCGCGCAATTTAAACGTAATTACTTCAATATTTTTTTTAATTCTTCTCTTGATCGTTCTTTACCGTATACTTAAAAAAAATAATGATAATTTACCGAGTTTTAATTTAACAATCCGTCATTTTGTAGATATTTAAGAAGATTAAACTTTGTGTAATTAAAATTTATTATATTAATCCTTCGAAACTGACGTCAAAATTTATAATCATAGTTACTGATTCTGGATCTGTGAAACCCATTTATGTTGAATAAAAGGCACTAATTAATTTTAATCAAAATGATATTCGTGATAAAAAGATCGAATATATTAAGTTTACTTTAACAATAATCCAAATTTGCAGACATAATATAAAAAAATTGAATTGTTTGACATTTTTTAGATTTATAATTAAATGTTGAGTTCAATAGATATAAAAAAAATAAGTATATGTGAATACTAAGTTTATCTTAATGACAACATCATCAATTCAATTAATAATGATTTAATAATAACAATTCAATAATTAATAATAATTCGGTTATATGTTTTTGAGGTTTCTACTTTCTATATAAACATTATGAAAAACTATAAAGATCTTTTAAATAATTCGGTTAATTTAATTAATAACAATAATTCAAATTTGCAGCTCTGTAATATAAAATGTATAATTAAACGAATTCCATAGATCTATCGTTAGCTTCGAAGAATTAAATAATTCCATATTTTTCCTTTTATCCTTTTATTAGCAGTTGAAAAATCCGCAGTGATAATAAACGGCAGAGAAGGCGAAAGGGAAATATTGTAATGGTTATCGCTTCAGTATAACAAATGGCTTGATATATATTCTTTCACGGCATCTGGAAAAGATAGGATTAAAGGCGGTCGTAGCAGGACAAGCGAATCGCGACAGCGACAGAGCTAAGGAAATACATTTAGTGGAAATTCCATTTAATCCCGGGATAAGGTTGGAGATATCGTAACGCCGTTGGCCTTTAAAGCCCTTCATATAATGGCCCAAAAGGGATTGGCTAGCACAACTTCTGAAAGTAACCTGTATCGGTCGTTTCGTCTTACGACCTTTGAAACTTTAATACGCTCGATCTGAGACAACATTATATCTTTGCTTGTGATTTATTTACATTAAACTCGAATATCTCGTCAATCTCGATAGATAAAAGTCGTTGCAGGTATTCGATCAAATCGTATCCAGTTTTTAGTCAGGGACGAATTTCTCTTGACTAAGTAACCACTTTGATGACTAAGTAACCACTTCTGCAACGTTCCTTAGCCTTCTCTGAGAGAAGTCGTTTCAATTTTCCGATACGACCTTTGCGAATTGAAGCTCGTCGGCGCACTTTAAAACTTCAACCGAAGAGACCAAGCGATAGGATTAATGATTCCGCGAAGCTTATCGCACCGGAAAATTGTTCTCCTTCCCCTCGAATACCCACCTATAATTCGCAATTCAAACAGTTAGGTCTCTAATTTTTAGCTCTAATTTCCGTGCTGACGCTTCAAAACTGGCGCATCAAGTGCGAAAGAAAAATGGAAAGCTGCGATTTCATTACCAGGAGAGCTCATGTTCTCATTAAAATTTCCCCTTGTCTTCTCCACAGAGGAAAAGCAATATCATCGAAAGGAAAATCTACGTGGGAGGCGTATCAACAAATCGACTCTGTTAGCAAAACGACGCGAGTGATATCGAATCCCAAGTCGTAATTAAATCGATTAAGCACGCTTTCGTTTCTCTATCGCCTCGAGGAAATTAAATCAAACTCTACCATTCGCAATTCGGCATTATCGTGCTCCTCGACTGCAAAAAATTAAAATTTATTGAAAAATCCAGACGGCATTCTTCTCAAGAAGAAAGTTTTCGCCATTCTGCAAAACACCATCAGCCTTCAGATTGAATTCGCCGGCGAACTTATCGAGGTGGACCGGATCAGGGGAGGAAGTGCACAGCAGGCGAAGAAACTTATCGAGTGGAATTCGATAGAGTATCTTCGCAGTTATATACGAAACAGAAGTCAAGGAACTTGGTGGGAGAACGGCGGGCTTTCACGGAGGAGGCGATTCACGTCTCGCGCCTTGAGGGAAAACTTCGTCCAGTAAATCCTTTCTGTCCTCGTAAACCAACGGCGGAAGCGTCGTATTCTCTAGTCGTTCCCGGCG
Organism: Atta cephalotes; assembly: GCF_000143395.1. Lineage (NCBI taxonomy): Eukaryota > Metazoa > Arthropoda > Insecta > Hymenoptera > Formicidae > Atta > Atta cephalotes. The sequence continues at coordinate 2,108,801 of NW_012130089.1, forward strand.
TATCCGGAACTCGAGCTCTTTCCCTCCACCCTTCTCTCGCATCGTCGGTTGCAATTTGGCGAAATCGCGAGAGATGCGAGACGGACGGTGAGAATCCGCAACGAAAGAGATCCAGCAGAGTAGAAGCGGCTCGGAGTTCTCGGCTCAGCGAGAGAAGATCGGTGTAAATCGCTCGCGTTAGATTCTACACGGCTCCAGGCTACGAAGATGGGTAAGAAGAACAGCAAGCTCAAGCAGGATACCATCGATCGCCTCACCACCGACACGTACTGTAAGTAGCAATAACCTTTTTAGCTGTCGTATACTCAGTACCATCTTCTTTATTACATTGTTCAAGCGTGCGAAATCGCACCATCAGCGGATTATATCGTACAACGGAGGCGCGTATCCCTGATTATCACGACCATCATAAATTTCCGATTGCGCGCACAGCGCGCGATATTTCCGTGTTCGCCGGTCGTAAACGCCAAGTTAAATCGTCCGGGATGGTCGCGATGAACGGTTGCGCCCCTTTCAACGTAACTCTCGAAAAAGTGGGTCTTCCGAGTCGCGGATTCTTTCGCAGCACCGAGCTGATGCGAAAATCGTGAGACCAAAAGACGAGTGGCGGGCTCCTCTTTTGGTTTTTCCGACTGACCTATTATGTTATTTTGGCGATCCATGCAACCGCAGCCTCCATCATTAAACTGTCTCTCTTTAACTTTCTCTCTCTTCCTCCCTCTCTCTCTCTCTCTCTCTCTCTCTCTCTCTCTCT
>NW_012130089.1:2109574-2135737 GCF_000143395.1 Atta cephalotes
CTCTCGCTCTCTCTCCTTATCCATCTATCGCTTTCTCTCCGCATTCCCTCTGTCTACACGCTAAACGCGCATCGATCGCGCGGCCGTTCAATACGCGCTGCAATGACGACGTACCTTTCTTCGATAAAATGCGTTTAATCCATTCCATAAAGTTTGCCTGTCGGAAACGACAGCACACCGTGCTTCTACGCCACGTGGCTTTGTTTCCGTTGAACGAGAGCTCGATAGTGAACGCGACGTCTACAACCGCGGAATTCTATTTAATCTTTCAGCAAAAAGTTGTGTGACACCGGTAAACTGCATTTATGACTAAATAATATTTACATCAGGCAGTTTTACACTAGGTTTGAATAATTTATAAAACAATAGTAGAACACACACAAAATGGTAGCGGCAAAAATCATCAAGAACTTCTCTAAGAAATGGTAAATGCGACCCTCGACATTATATATACAAAGTAGGCTACAGATTTTCAAAACGAATTCGAATTGAAATAACGATATGAAATATAACTTAAATATTAATTTCTTGATACATAATCATAGGAAATGGAATGTCATAATATATCTGAAAAGAGAACTGTCGGAACTATCTCACTGATTTTGACGGACTTTGAATTTGTTGTAGAGTATTAAAAAGTACTAAATTCGTATTTTTTTATCTGATTATCTCAAGATTTAGAAGTCAAGATAACTTTTCGGAAATAATACTTTTTTTCATTTTTAGCGAATATATTGCTATGAGACATAAGAAAAAATTTTACACAAAAATTTTATGATATTTTATATTCTTAATAATAGTATATTCTCATTTTCAGAAAAAATGTTTTAATTTAAAGTGAAAATGTAAAAATTATACTCAAATTTTAACACAACAAAAACAAACAAAAAAGATCCAAACTAATGAAGTGCGGTTAAAAAGTCGCAAGTTATGACATAAAAAAAACTTTTATTACTTTATAAGAAGGATAATGCCATTAATATAAAATTTGTTGTTGTCATATTAATTTAGATTTATAAAGTTAAGTCAAAGTTTCTCGATATTTTCTCAGGCTTTGAGATACCACTTTAGATTTATTAATCTGTGCATAACCTTAATGAACTACTAAACTAATTTTCTCTAAAAATCTCTGTGATTTCATTGAAAAAGACATCAAAATGAGTTGAAACGTACAATTTGAAATATTGATGATAACATCATCTTTTTTTTAAGTAATTAAAGTTTTTGCATCATAACTTGCACCTCTCTGCGCTATACTTCTAGCCTTAATTTTCTTTGTTGTTTAATTTATTCCTCAAGTATTATTTTGAAACTTTGAAATAAGCAAATAAGCAGATAAAAAAATATAGATTTAATATTTTTTTTTGTTCTACAAGTCAAAGTTCATTAAAATCAGTGAGAGACAGTTCATTAAAATCGGTTTCGACAGTTTCCTTGTGAATATATTTGAATGATGATTGTGCATTTAAGACAAAGCAACTCAGTAAGCGCTCAGTGATTCTTAATTACATTTGATTTCTACACTTAGATCCAGAAAAACTAAAGACAAAAACCAATCATACTAAAGAACTAATAAACGCTCTCCGCTGACTGAATATAGCCTTCACTTATTTGTGTTAAACATTTCTTGGTCGATTTTCACTTATTATCGTTTATATTTAAGTTATAATTAATATTGTTATTTTATTTAAAGAAATTGTCAAGTGGCCTATCCTATATAACATACACACTTATAATTGTTACGTGAAAATTATCACGTTTTTAGTGACACTAATGTTAACGATTAAATATTCTCAACCACGGGCGCGCAAAAATGGACGACGCGGGCGGAATTCTCGATGAATTATTCGGGTGAAAATGCGAAGGGCAGGTACGCTTTTGGCCCTATACACTTCCAAGTGATTACTCTGGCGCTGGTGATAGCTTTCATGTGGACCCTTATTAGGATTTTCGCCCTCGTCGCAAGCAGATTCGATTAATAAACATTATGCACGGAAATGCACAAATTGTTTGACAAACGTTTTATTAAAGCTACAGTGGCAGATCTGAGATAATTAAATCAACATTTTTCTACGTCGATATTCTTTCTAAAAGCTAGCCTCTTGGGATATCGATCGTACAGTGATTAATGATAAGGGAACATTGTCCTTTATGTTATTCAATTATTTGCTCGAGTCAGAACATAATTACTGTAATATAGATAAAGATATATCAGCCCTATAAAATTTTACTTCTATTACTTAGAATTATTATTCCTCAGAATTTTCGTTTTTTACTTACAATATTTAAATCGTTAAATTTAATAGTATATTTCCTAGAGAAATCTGAAAAATATACGACATTCTTGTTTTGCATCACGCTGACAGTTACTACTTTAGACAAAATTGTATCGTGTAATTCAACCGACATTTTTGCTCACATTATACAAAAATAATTATTATGATAGATGAGACTATATCAACTCCAAAAATTCTATCTTAATCTTTATTTCATATAAAATTTGTATTATTTTTTAAAATTTCCATTTTTACTTATGATACTTAAAATTTCACAGATAAATTTTCTAAATCTGAAACATATGCTAAATAAAAACGACATTCCTGTTTTGCACCTCGTTGATAGTTTCTAGTTGGACGAAACTATGTCAGATATAGACCGAAGTGTACAAGATCTCTGACAGTCCAGTTGTCATGGCTTATTATTGACTTATTTGCCTATGCATTTTAATAACCGCCAATTTGTTAAGTCGATCGACCGAATGACCCAGTATAATAAAAAGTTGCATGTATCGAGGGATACCGCGAAGTATATCATTGCAAGACTAACTTTATTAAACAGGTAGTTCCACGTGGGTTTACGCGTGCATCAATAATGCGTACCAAAGTAGTCTATCACCGCGTCAGCACACATTTAATGTAAAACGCTATTGTCAACGTCATCGCGCTTTGATCTCGGGAATGAAATAAATCGTGCCAAACTGAATACAAACTGCGCACGTGGCAACGTTTATATGTGAACGTTTATCCCGTTTTCGAACAAGGTGCTATCGACGTGAAATATTAATTTCGTTTGAACGCGATCGTACAAATATTTATCGACACGCAAGAAAAAGACTAGGTTTCAATCAATTCACGCACATTTATTTTGTAATTAATACAAAAGTGATTGATAAAAAGACCTGGAATACTGTTTGCGTCATCACCTTAATTGCCCGTCGGACACACCTTATAGTAATGCACGGTACGAATTAACTCCTTTTTAGAGTGTACATTGTAATGTACATTAAATTAGAAGACATTATCCGTTGAAATTATTTAATGCTATCAGCATCATTTAAGATCTGATGTACATAATAATAATGTATATGTTGTGAAAAATAGTCAAAATTAGTTGTTTAGTATAAATTATTTATTTAAATATGCTGAAAAGAAACTGAATTAAAAAAAAATTTTTTTAACGGTAAAGTTAGATCTGAAAGAGTTAATTAACTAAAGTGTAACTGCTTATCGAAATTGACAGAAAGCTTAAAATATTCTGAGTGTTTATTATGCAGTAACGTGTTGAGTCGCGTCGACAAAAAATTGTAATCTCGCTCTACAATATTCTCTGGTTTGTCGCTTTTCTTTCAAACACAGAGGCGGTTCAGTGTGCCGTAAAATTCGCGCTCGTTTACTGTTCTATTTCCGCTATAACCCGTGTATGAGAATAATCCAGGTGCAACTTTACGCAGAACGCCTAACAAACATCAAAGCCTTATGCTTTGAATTACATTCTCCAACGACGTTCTATTCGCTTGTTCGTAGTGTAAAATAATAATTTTGACTGTCATTAGTTTAAATAGTCTGTTTAATTTTTATTTGCAATCAGATAATATTTAAATATTAGACAGTATGCGATATAAAATTCGCTACATGGAAAGAATGGTTTTGTTAAAGTATCTAAAAATTCAAATTATCTAAATACTGAGAGAAAAATGTATCTATTAAATTTTAATTAATAATTGTTTGAATAGTACTGGTATAAGTTTTACTTATTCACGGAAAATAATTTTTTTTGTTTGCTAAATGAAAAAATATAATAGTTAAATCGAATGAATAATTCTTGTATCAAATAAATGTACATTTAGTAAATATTCAACTATACTAATTCTATTCAAACAAATATTTATTAAAATTTATTTATTACATATTTATTAAAATTTACATTTTTTCCCCGTGTATTAAATACAGAGAAAATTTAAATTAAATACAAATTTAAAAATAATTTTATTTAAAACATCCAAATAATTATGAAAAATGCTCAAAACTTGTTAAAATATTTAAACTTTTTGCAGCATATCATCAATATTTAAACGTTCTACATAATTATTCTGACGATTCAACTAAATTATTTTCAAATATGTATCCAACTAAACTTTTAGATACTTTAACAAAATCGTTATTTCCGTGTAGACATTTAAGTGACAATTTTCATCCGATGTATAAATTCAGCTTTAGTTTAAAACTGTATTTCAAGAGCAACAGATAATCGACAGTTTACTTAAACTGGAATAAGATTCACGCAAAAAATATAATTAGATACCATATTTGATTAAAGATCCGCTTTAATCAAATATGGCCTCGTCTTTACTTATTTATATTGATTAGTTTTCGATTAATTTTACTAAATTCAGAGAAAATGTTTCCATTTTTTCGGAAATATTTATGTGATATGTCTAATCAATGCTCTTTGTAAACTGAATAAATTGATTAATTAATGATAATGATTGAATATTAATTTATATTTATATATTATTTGTGTTAATTTTATCAATGCCTTTATAATTTCTGAAACATCTTCTAAAAATGTGAAAACGTTTTCTATCTCTAGCTAATATACCAGAATAAGAAAAGTCAAAATAATAATATTAACCATGTCCTTCTTATTCTTGACAAATTGAAATTAATTTCTTAGCCAATATTGTACGAAATAACTGTTATTAAAACTCTCTATACTCCTATAAAATAAGTTACAAAACGATAGGAAGGGTCAGTCAAAGTCCAGGCTAGATGAATAGCTTCAGTCTTCAGGTAACCAGACTCGGGTTCGAGCTTTAAGAGTATCATGTATACGTTTAGAAGAGCCTTTGTCGAAGATACGCACGCCTCGGTGGTCAACTGCGAGCTCGAAAATTTTCCGCTCTCGCGTCTATTATTCCGCTTGGACGGGCAAATCTTTCAATGATTCGTTCCTTCGATAACTTCCGATTCGTGCACTCGTTGTCAAGAGGTGTAACTTCTAAGAACATTCTCAAGTCTTTTAAGGAAATTCTACCGCGGAAGTTCGCCATAGATGCGCTGTTTGCGGCAATGACGCGTTCTATCGCCTCATCGGAATTTTTATATTATTTACGCGAGAGAAAAATCTCTCGAAAATCGCTAGACTAGACACACTATTGAAATTTAATTGTAATCGCCGAGAGTAGACTTTCACGAGAACGAATTTAAACTGCGCATCGCTTTTAGCGTGCTTAACGCGGCGGAAAATACCTGTTCTTATCCGAAAACCAATTTTGAGGTCCGCAATTTCTGAACAAGACGATCAATAGTAGAAAGGATTTTCGTGAATATCTTCGTAAGAGTTTTCATGAACGCATGAGTAGTCTTAGAGATAGATCGGCATATGGAAAACGATGATAAGATTAATCTGAGATTAGAGAATGACTCGAGAATGGATCCATCATGGATCAATTACGAAAATTGGCAAAATGATATTGTTGTTAATCGTAATGTTGAAAAATAAATATAGAGTCAATTAAAGTATTCATAAATATAAAGACTGAAATATAAATTATGCGTGGATTTCTTTCGTGACCAGATTCATTCTTGGAATGCCAACGTTTCGTGAACCTTGCAGTTCACTTCATCAGGGCGAGAATCAGACCCTTGAGTATCAGGCTGCTCCTCGCCCTGATGAAGTGAACTGCAAGGTTCACGAAACGTTGGCATTTCAAGAATGGATCTGGACACAGAAGAAATCCGCGAAACGCATAATCTTTATATAGAAAGAACCCGTGGAAGTCTCAAGAATATTATCAAATGACTGAAATAATTACTGTTCAACAAAAAGTCAAGCCTTTTTCTCTCCAAAATACCATAGTATACATATCCCGAAAATTTTTTGCATTGAACATGTTGTTTGCATAATTTTATTTGCTTAAATATTTAATAAGTATTATTAAACGGTTATATTATTATGGTAATACTTACTAAATATTTAGGAAAGTAAAATTATTTTTTCTTATATTATGTATTAATTGAATATTTGACATTATTTCACTCAATATTTGATAATTATTACCAAATTTTTTTTTAATGTGTAATTAACAAGTGTTCGCTTGTATGTGATTGTCTTGATTATTTTACATCTAAAATCGTACAGTTTTTCCTTATGAATGTTAAAAAAAAAACAAAATGTTACAAAACAAATATGAAATTAAACGCTATTTTAAATTACAAAACTGGAAAACATGCATAACACATTAAATGAAAAATGACAATGGTAGAAACGTGACATGTATATAAATTGCAAACCAGGTACAAAACACGTGCAGAGTACGTGAGATTGTAGTAAATTGTTATGGAATGAGGTTATAGCAGCGCAACCGGATGTGATCTTACCGTAACATCCAAATTATGCGCTATCGATGTGACGTCTACACGCCGGAGGCGCACTGTCAAGCTGATCATGTCTGTCACGATTTAACACGATAGCGCGGGAGTCCAATACGGGCGGTAAATTACTGTCGCGAATTTGCCAGCTGGATGGCCCCACGGGAGAGAAAGAGAAAGATCCGGCGTTCTCATTACGGGAATAATAACTATGAAATTACGAGTTATTACGGATTACGAGCCTCGTTAGAGGCTGGTCACGAGGAATTTCACACGCGAATGCATCTTCAGCCGGCAGTGCCGGCACCATCGTCCTTTTGGATTATAAATTCAGACTCGGTTGGATACACTGGTAATCCGAATCAACTTTAGCGAACGACCGTGTGAGAACCAGGTTACATGAGAATTGGCGACTGCTTGTACTATTGCTGCAGCTGTGTTGCGAATAATTAATGATCAGTAAGTATTATTACGAGAACAGAGAACGTGCCGTTTGGTGAAGATTGTAGATTATGCCACTTGTATTTAGATATTAACGATGTTTGGAGGCAATATACATGTGGAATCTTTGATGAAATTCAAATTAGCAGGCACCCTTGACATAAATGGGAAATATCTAATTGGCGTAATGCACCCTCGTTTGCGATCATTATATTTAGATCGAATTTACTGCAACTTTCTGCCACCTGTGTCACGCATTCGCGTAAATAAAATTCCGCTCGTTAACCAGGTCGCTGAACATGGCAAATTGTTCTATGCATATGCAATTAACCGATAAATTATGAAATGTGCTATATCGCGCAAGCAGTTTTATCATCGATTTACAAATATCTTTTTCCCCATTTTTGTCTAAGCCAACAAAATTGTAAATAACATCACGCTTATAACGGTGATTTGATCTTTGCTCTCCGATATCACGCATTACATTGCGCGATAACGCGATATTATCTCAGCGATATAAAGAAGTGGCGCATTAATCCTTTTTTTAGTTAAACGCTAATGCCGGCTACAAAGCTAATTATACAAGTAATTAGATTTATATAGATTTTAATGTACAATAAACCGAATTAATCCCAATTTATATTCAATTAAAGTAGTTAGCTATGTAAATAAATTTGTATTGCTATATGACACGATGAATTGCCCAAAAAGGGGATTAATTGTAATCCAAAGAAACCGCAAAAACAAATTCACATTTGTCGACGAAAATCCCATTTCGATTTTCTGAATTAAGCTTGATATAATCCCGAGCAATAAAAGCAGCGATTTTGTTAATACCACATCCGCGAAAAAGATATTTGAAATGACTGTTATTTACTAGAACGTAGAATAAAGCGTATTACGTAGCATATTCTAATCAACGGTATACACATTTCATAATTGCATTTCATAATTTTCTAAACCTTGATATCAAAGCAATAAATTCATCTCGATCAATTATATAATTTTCCTTAATAAGGAATTTTTACTCCATAGAACCAATCAATATTATACAATATTATCAATATTAAACATCATAAAATCGACGGTTTGATATTATTTTCACTTCATTACTCAATGATAATTTGATTGAACTAAATACTCATAAAGTATTTTAAAAAATAATTAATTAATTATATCTATATGAAAAATCGTTTAAATATTTCAGTTTGTACTCGACATTAATTTTAACTCTACTTGACCATTGCTTGTATAAATATTCATTCGATTTCTTAATTAATTAATTATATCTATATGAAAAATTGTTTAAATATTTCAGTTTGTATCCGACATTAATTTTAATTCTACTTGACCGTTACTTGTATAAGTATTCACTCGATTTCTTAATTAAGCTCTTAATTAATCCCGAGTAATAAAAGCAATTTTGTTAATATCATACTCATGAAAAAGACATTCGAAATAATTGTTAAGTGCGCCACGCTTGAATTTAGAATAAAGCGTACTACGCAGCATATTGGTAATGGAACCAATAACATACACATTTCATAACTACATTCATAATTCTCTGGAGCTTAATTCATATATCAAAACAATAGAATTCATCGTTCAACTGTGCAATTTATTTAATAGAGGATTCCTATTCTACAGAATAATCAATATACAAAACAAAAATAACCATAAAATTGTTTTCTTGGCATTATTTTCAATTCGTTATTTATCAATGTTTTTATATTGTATGAATACTTAAATATTTATAAAATATTTTTGAAGATAATATCAATGAATTATATCTAAATGAGAAATCGTCTAAACAATTATAGTATACCTAACAATAATTTTAATTCCATTAAACTCTTTTAACTGTCGCTTGCATAAATATTCACTCGCTTTCCCGATTAAGCTTGACATAATCCCAAGTAATAAAAGTGGTGGTTTGTTAATGCTACATTCATGAAACTGACACTTGAAATAACTGTTAATTACGAAGATACATAGAATAAAAATACGCAGCGTGTTGTAATGAAATCGATTATATATATTTTCATAACTGTATTTATAGCTTCTTGAAGCTTCATGTATGAAAAAAATAAAATTTATCGTTCAACTACGCAATTTCTTTTAATAAGTGATATCCATCCCATAGGTGATATATAGTAGAACAGTCAATATAAAACATAAAATTGCTATCTTGGCGTTACTTTCATTTTCGTTATTTATTAATGTTTCTTCGACATTGAATATTATTATAAAATATTTTTAAGAATAATATATACTTTTTATTTTTTTATTTTTAAGAATAATATAATAAATTACTAATAAATTACCTAAATAAGAAATTGTTTAAATATTTTATAGTTTTGTACTCGACAATAATTTTAACTCTTTGACTCATTTGTATAAATATTTACTCAATTTCCTCATTAAGCTTGATATAATTCCGAGTATTAACAATAATTCTGATATTATCACTTTTAAAAAAAATCACTCGAGATAACAGTTAAATACTATGCTTGTATAAGTAAAATAAAGCGCTATGCAACATATTGTAATAAAATCGACGACCTACCTATATATACATAGCTTCCTGAAGCTTTATATATCAAGACAATAGAATTCATCGTTTAAACATGCAATTTCCTTTAACAGAGGATTCCCATAAAATAGTCAATACATAGAACACTATAAAATCACCAGCTCGGTATTATCTTCGCTCCATTATTTATGTCGCTTCGACAGTGAATATTTATAAAATACTCACACTTTTAAAGATAATTAAATCATATCTAAATGAGAAATCATTCGAACATTCTGTATTGTTTGTACTCGATGCTAATTTTAATTCTATTTAACTGTCGCTTGTATAAATATTTATTTTGAACACTCCATTGTCTTGCACTATCTTGCCATGTTTTAAGAGACAATTAGAAACTGATGTCCGGACATTATCTATTCCATTTCCTATAAAACTACTCGATGGCAATTTTGCCGGTAGTTATACATTCGTCCATAAACGCCCGGAAACGAACATTTTGCGTAATTACAATCTCGTAAGGTCGAGCACCGTTTACACCCGCTCCAGGAAACTTTCATTTAATCTGCCCGCGAAAATCAATAGACAGTAAAATAATGTTTTGCGGTTATATTACGTTACAAGCGATCACGAGAAACCGGTGCTCGAGTCTCGACATATGTTTTCGTGATCGCGTGATGAGCGCGCCGTTTTATCAGGCCGCTTATTAATTTATCTGATGCGAGATTACGCCTTACTCTTCCTGTCTTAGTTTTATCTCAAGTGCTCCTGATCTATACGTTTCTTACGTAGTTTATTTACTTATATATATATATATATATATATATATATATATACATGCTTGCCTCCACGCGACTGGCAAAGTTCTTACGCGCAATTTGTCTACATATAACTCGAGCGAGGCTCTCGCTGATAAACTATGAAAACTGTCATTTATCTTCGCTTACGTAGCTTTCGCTACTCAATTTCTTTCTTCTAGCTAGACTACTAGAGTATCGCCGTAACGATATTCTATGATCGAGTATTACGTTACGACAAAGTTTGACCATTTTTTCTCTGGCAGCTTCCCTTAGATTCTACCTACTCGATCCACGCATACGGTGATATTTATGACTTTATTTAGGAGTATTTAAAACGAATACCGACGACGCGGTTAAGTTGTCCCGCTTATTTTATTCCATGTCTGGCAAGACAATTGAAATACCTACATTTGGTTGCAAGAAAAAAAACTGTGTTTTTTGCCATGTCTCCGACGTGTTTCTGCTTATGGCCTCCTTAATACTCTTTGCATACTCTTTGAATAAGAAAAGGTTTTTTTACTTGGGGATAAAAACTGGATTTTTACATAAAAATGCTGCTTTTTATTAAAATATTAAAGAAAAATTTATTTTCTCTAATGTTTAATACTAATATTTTGATTTTATTTAATATCTTTGTCTTTATAACTTAAATATCGAGACAGAAATATCTTTACGTTACTGCGATGCCTAATAAGATGATAAAACCTTTTCAAAAACTGGATCTGATTGTATACGTGGCTGTCATTTTAAGAAAACTGTCGCTCACCGATTTTGATGGATATGTTGTAGAGCATTAAAAAATATTAGAGCCATATTTAGAAATCAAAATATTTTTTGGGTGTAAATTAAAAAATTTGATATTTTCGAAAAATTTAAATACAGTATTAAAAATACCATAAAACTTTAGCATAAAACTTTTTTTCATATACCTCATAGTTTCATAGCAAATATATTCGCTAAAAATGAAAAAAAATCCGTTATTTTCAAGGGTTGACCATAAATCTTGAGATAAGCAGATAAAAAAATATGGGTCTATTTTTTATACTTTGCAACATATACGAAATCCATGAAAAAGAATGAGTTTGAACGGATTGTTCTAACGATTTCCTTGTTAGTCGTTGTACTACATATAATTGTTTACAGTTATCTGTATACAGAATCTTTTGGATAAATGCATAAACGGAATTCTAGAATAACAACGTAGCATCAAATGTAGAAAAATACATATCCGAATAAAAACTTTTCAAGTAAAAACTGCTTTTTACCAGATTTTCTATTTAAAGTTTCCAGTCTTTTTCGAATAATTTTTATCTCTACCCTTGAGTAGTATTGAATACTCCACTTTTATATCGTATCACATTACAAAGTCAACGAAAATAATAAATTCACAGGCACTTTTACGGCAGACGTGTTCCACCCCATTCATTTTTCCTGCATCAGCTTTACGTCCGAGCGAAGTCCTTACCGTCGGGCGAAAGAGAAGTAATACTCGCCGAGTTTCGTGCCGGCTTCAATCCTCGACTTAAATCCCCACCGTCGAGCGACGGCGAGCTCATCGACCATGAATCATCCTGAAATTCTCGGAGTCACGTTTCATCCTTCGGGAATTGCGAAAGAAAGAAAGAGGAGTCTCGCGAGTCCAGCAATTTTCCCAGGAAGTTCGCGATATCTCGCAAGATCGGCCGCGATTTATTTAGGATCGCATTGAACGTTATTTTTGCAAGTGACCCGCGTTTTTCTCACGAAAAAGAACGAGGACGGAAAAATCGAACAAACTTATCCGTGTAGAAGTTGGATACCCGGCTTGGCGTCGACAAAACGCCTCCGCGACGCGTCGGCGTCGTACTAAAACCGTGGCGATTCGTCGCCGCGGTTCTTTTTTTCTTCCCCGTCGTGAGAACGGAAACGTTAGTGTTGGGTGATGTGCCGTCTTTCACCCTCGAGTCTCGTTTCACGAGATCCTATCCCTCCGGGATGGAAACGACGATCGTGGTACGTGAAGTTTGCTAGCGCTTCCTTTTTCCATCCTTTTGTAGACGTTGACGTCGACGTCGTCGTCGGTTATTATTCATTTTTACCGTCGACCATCCCTTCGTCCCGATGAACGTCCATCCGGATCGTCTGTCACGATGAACGATCGATGCACGTGATGCTTTTTCACGTCGCCTATGCGGCGCTTGCGGGAATGCACATTGCACGCGTGAGAACTAAACGCCGACGATGTAATCGCTTTGCCTGTCGAGTCTTACGTTTTATAGCGCGAGTTTCTATCCTGTACACTCGTCAACTTCCCGTTCCGCGGATATGAGACGCGTGCAAGCGATTACTAAATATCTAGCCGCTAGTCGTAGTTGTTTGGATCAAATTAACATGAAACTTTACTTTTGCAACATTAATTACAGTTGCAGAGTCCCGTTGTCGTTTACATTGTATTGAAATATTCACATATATTTGTAAATGTAAACAAAGTAAATTAGAAAGTTTCATTTAGTTGATACGAGTAGTTAAATCGGAAGTTTGGAAGCTCCCAAAATGTACGTTCGAGCTATTTCAGACGAATCAATGAATTTGTTAAAGTACGACGTGGTTCGTTACGTTTTCTATTTGAATCTGAATAAGAGAAATGCCTGGAATAATAATTCAACGGCTAAATTGATTAAGTCGTAATAATCCTCCCCTACTCCACTCCACTCAAAAAAGAGATTGTTTAATAAAAGTAATATTTTGTAAAGTGTCTAAGTAATTTAATTGTACTAAATCGATTAAATCGCAATAGTTTCCGAAAAAAGTTATATAATAAAAGTGATGTTCAATAAAACGTCAAACGCTCCAAGAATTATGTGAATGACATTATATTATATTCCTCTTTATCTAAAAACATATAACAAGTACGAACCGTAAACACACATAACGAATGTTTTATGAAATTATGTATTGCTCCACTGTTTTCTTTCCGATAAATTTCCCAAATTCGATGTGAATTTTTATTTAAGCATGAATAAAAGAAATGTCTAAAATAGTTCAATCGCTAAGTCAATTAAATTGCGATAGTTTTCAAAACAAATTATTTAATGAGAGTAATGTTTAACAAAAAATGACTAAAGTAATTTAATGATTAAATCGATTTCACGATACTTTTCGAAAGAAATAAATACGTAATAAAAATGATGCTCAATGAAAAATCATTGTCAAATTGTCCAAGAATCGTGCAAATGACATTGTATTTCTTTTTATACACTCCCCTCTCTTCTAAAATAAAAATATAACAAATACCAGCCGTAACGTACGCTTTATGAAAGTGCATTATAAATATATATATTGCTTCGACATTTTCTTTCCAACAAATTCACCAAATTGGTTCTTTATTTGGACGTGAATAAAAGAAATGTCTGGAATAATTCAATGGCTAACTGATTAAATTGTGATAGTTTCCGAAAGAAATTATATTATAAAAGTTATATTCGACAAAGGAACGTCATCAGACTTGTGCACCAAGAATTGTGCGAATTATATTGTTTTCTTTCTTATACATGTCTGAAATAAAAATACAAGTATCAGCCGTAAAGTACGTCTTGTGAAATTGTATTGCCTCGCCGTTTTCTTTCCAACAAATTCGATGTGATTGTTTATTTGAATAAAAGATTTGAATAAAAGATAGAATAATTCAATATCTAAATTGATTAAATTGTGATAGTTTCCGACAGAGATTATTTGATAAAAGCAAAAAAAAGTTAAAAAAATGTTTAGAGTAATTTAATGATTAAATCAATAGTTAAATTGTGATAGTTCCCCCCAAAGAGATTATTTAATGTAAAAGAAATTATTTAATGTATAAAAGAGATTATTTAATAAAAAAAATTTACAAATTTGTATATGAATATTATCAATATTTTGATCGAAAATAGAAATCTTTCTTTTATTTGATGATTTATTCTCATCAGTCTAACTTTTATTTGTAATTATTAATAAAAGAGATATTTATAGATATTTAATAAAAAATGTCTCAAGAAATTTTGACTAAATCGATTAAATCGTGATAGTTTCGAAAGAAATTATGATAAAAGTGATGTTCAACAAAGGATTGTCGTCAGACATACTGAAGTTATGAATGATATTGTTATTCCTTCTTATACACTTCCAAAATAAAAATATAACAAGTGCCAGCCATAAATGTAAAGAGCGCTTTATGAAATTGTATTATATTACGTGTATAGCTCCGCAATTTTCTTTCCGATGAAAACGCGTCCGCCTTCCTCTTATCCTAAATTTTTCAGCCGCATAAGCGTGTATGGGATTGATTTAATTTATCAAAGACATAGCAGCCACACGGAAAGTGCAAATTCTTGCATCCGCGTCCTTTACACGTCAGTTATGTCCTCGCGGGACGAGACTTTCGGGGTTACGCTATGTCTATTCCGGACAACTGACAAGGAAACACGAAATGGTTATGTTCCTCCGTTTATTCGAGGATATTTGCATGATACGAAGCGAGGAACAGCTGACGAGCAATTATCCTGACGGGAAAATCGAATAATGTTGAAAGGTTCATTTATCGATGCGTGATCTCCGTTAAATGAAATGCTAATTGACTATCGAATAGTAGTTTCCTTTCCTCTCTCTTCGATCGAGGAGAATAGGTACACGACGCGGTATGATGCTGAGTTTCGCCCAACTTCTTCCGCGGTAACAACATTTCACCGATGTTAATTTCCAGCCCCTGTAATTTCGTTACAGCCCCGAAACACCGCTGGAACTAGAATCTAGGACGCGGCGATAGATACGCGCCCGGGCTGCTGGGTGGAGGAACCGGATGTGCCCCGAGAATCCGCCCTTTGTTCAAACGAGATTGAATTTATGGGACCGTTCCCGTAATCCCGCCGGGCCCTTGCGGGTATGGCCGCACACATACTGAATCGTCGGATGTCCTGTTAATGATTCATCAACAACTTAACGTACTTCGCTAAACTAACATTCGAAATTTCGGTAGCAAAGAAATAATTTTCAGATAAGACAAAATCATGATATGAGACACCTTAAAGACATCTTTCAAACGCCTTTTGCAAAAATATCTTAGTATTAGATGTATCAACGTTTTTTTCCAGATGCACACAATATTTCTAAACTATTTTCAAACTATTTGTAAGATTTATATATTTTAATACTTTGTAAATATTTTTATGGTCTTACACTAGAAATATTTTTATAGTCTTGCATAGATCATGAATATTTATTATAAATATTATGAAATATTTATTATCATATATATTTTAGTAAATGCTGGAAATAATAAGACGTTATAATTCAGATTAAAATAAAATATTTATTAAAAATATTTGTTTATATCATAAATGTGATATATAATATTTAGTCTATATTAATAATAGTTTTTGAATAAAATTTACATAAAATATATATAAAATATTTTTGTAATATTTCAAAAAATAAATAATAATAAACAATATTCATGTATATTTTTTATTCTGTACTGTTAGAGTTATTCATTAAACAGAAAAGGGCCAATCTTTTTGTCTGGTATACTATTATATTGAGATTCGAAGGAAGAGCATGGTTATTCTTTTCGAAACTATGCGAATATAAATATTTCCTTTGTATTGTACGACGCTATATAGATTATATATTATATGTATAGATTATATATTATATGTATAGATTACGCAATATTGTACAAATTCATTACACGCGCGCGCGTTTCCATCTCTGATATCGCACGGTAAAGCTATTTCGATGTGCCGCGACTTCGTGCTCTCGCAAAAACGATTCTATGTACGCCGAAGTTCGTAAAAAAGATTTATAGTATGCTATATGTGCTTAAGAGACTTTTATTAAATTGAACAAAAATATCATTGCATCTCGGATAAGTTATAGCGAATGAGTTAAGCTACATCGGAGAAACGTAATTGGATCCGAATGGAACTGTCTTGTTTTGCGCTTTCATATGCCACGATGTAACGATAAAAATAAAATTATTGCCAGTGTCATTACTGCAGCGATAAATTTATCTTTCAGTGATTTTGAAACAGCAAGATTATCTTACCTCAGATATTGAGAACACATTGACATTTTTTTTTGCCCAGACTTTAACAACGCCGGATGCGGCTGTACGACTTTTATCCAGAAAGCTATTTCATGATGAATATTGAGAAATCTGATCGAATGGAGTATATATAACGTTTCCTAGGTCATGATAAAATAGGGAGTATTCGTAATTCAAAAAAAATCTGATGCCGGGAAAAAATATATATATATATATATATTTAGTCTCCGCTTAGAAAAACAAGGCGATTAAAATCTAGAATAAATTATCAAAATTTTCAACTATTCTATTTACGTACCAAAGAATTATTTATATATTACTACTTACAATATCGATATTCTTAAAAACTTTTTTTGAATAGTGAAGATTATAACAATTTTTTTTTAAATCATCTTTTTTGAATTATGACAATTTTTACGACTTTCATGAAATTAAGTGAATTTAATAATCGACGTTTACTAAAAGACATTAACTTATGATAACAATAATTAAAAAATCAAGTTTTTTTTATAATTATCACTTTTATATATTTATATAATTATCACTTTTAAAGTATATAAGAGAGTGATACCTTCATCCACATTTTCGTACGACAATACAAATGTGAAAATATTTATCAGTTTTTTATAGGAATGTAAAAAATTCCGAGCACTTCAACGAGCTTAACAAGATCAAAGCATTCGATTCCTTAGAAAGAAAAAATTGACATCAGTCCGATCAATAGAGGAAATTCAATTAATGAACATGAATGAGTGGAATGAGTAGTGTATTTCAGGCGAGACGCGAAAAAAGTTGAGAGCCCGAAGGCATCTTCGGGCGTTCGACTTTAATCAAACGATGGCAAAAGCGGTTTCCTTTTATAACGCGACAGACATTAACTGTTCTTTACATAGAATTGCTCGATAATGTTAATTAAATATCTGTTGAATGTACCAAAAAATTTCAGGTACATACACTACACGTATATTCTACGAAGTTGAGAACTTTCTCAATCTCGTAAAGTACATAGTTAATATTTTTTTATACATTCATAAATTTTTAATGAATAATGTGATCACTCAATCACTTTATCCATTAAGCTACTCCAACTGCTACATTAAATCGTTTTGCGATGTAAAAAAAGATACAATGGTACCGCGTAATATTTCTGCAATCGACTGTGCAGTTATTTCTTTTTTGAACCTTTCACGTCGTTTAAAGAGCACGAGCGCTCGTTTACACATGATAAAATTTAGGAATAATGGAAAAAGAGCAGAACTCTTTTGGAACAATAATAAGTGAAAACCGAACGATAAATGTTCTACTTAAATAAGCGAGAAAAATTATATTTTGTCAAAGCGGATGTTGGTCCTAATATTTTCGCGTAAATCTTACAGTTTTCAATTCAAGTAAATTGCACTGCAAATCCAAGTATATAATAAGTGTCTTACATGCAGCTTGGAAAGTAAAGCGTTAAATTGTAATACCATTATCGTAACTCTTTTTTTTAAACGGTCATTATTTTTTCTAAGCTAGACAGACGAAATAAAATAAATTATTTTACAATTAATGCCTATCTCTATTTGCATGAACATAAAAATGATTTTTATTGACCGTAAAATCTAAGATGTCGAATATTGGCGATCCCGCATGTTCCGTATTGCAATGTTGAATGAACGAAATGCCGATCACGTTCAATTTTGCGAGCCCCGGTTTCGCATGGAACATAAAAGCATGATATACTCGACTGGAATATGAACTGCGAGTTACGGGAGACGACTTAAAGGTAGGCTGTCATAGTGGGTTTTTTATGTTTCAAGAAATGAAGAAAGTGCGCAACCGTGGTCATATTTTCTTCTGAAATTCTTTCATTTATTTCAGATTTAAAACATCACGCGCGCGACTACTGTCTATGACAGCATAAAAAACATGATCGATTTTTATTAACACGTTAATAAAAATGGATAGGTAACCTAGTTGTCATCCAAGGGATTCTCGATTCCTTCACGAGTATTCCTGCGAGTGTTTTAAAGAATAACAATAATATCGTTATTTTAATGAAAATTTCTCGTAACTCTATTTTGCTATGTTTTTACAGAAGAGGCAGAAGGCAATTCTGCTTAAAATTCAATATAACGTGCATTTAAAATGAAACATTTATAAAAGATGCGTCATAAGCAAAGATTATAAAGCTTTCGGTAACACAAAGATATGTTATTGAAAAACTTCATTAAAGTTTTTTAATTACACATAATAAGGTTCAAAATAATAATTTCCAGTCAAAAGATAGATAGAAAAAAACAGTAAAATAAAACAATCATTTTTTATTTTTTAATCATCTTTTATTTTAATATATATATGTTATAGAACGATGAATTAACTTTTCTATACTATTATACTAAAAAATGGAAATAGTTTAACACTATGGGAATCACTTTTTCATCCGACCTACAACCCCGATTTAATCTCTATGATTATTTTCTATTTTAAAATTCGGATAAAATAAAGTCGGATTTATGTGAAAAAAATATATCAATGATAAAAGAAATATATTATCCGTAGTATTAAACTATTTTAATAACAAAACTATTTTCATAATATTCTTTAGTACTATAAAAAATTAATCGTTTTAAAAAATATATTATTAAAGTAAAAGGTGATTGAAAAAAATAGTTGTTTCATAAAAATAATCTTATAATGGCTTAATAATAATAAATAATAAATAACAAAAAATAAATAACAAGAAGAAATTACAAGCCAGATTTTTATGTGTTTCAAATTCTTAGGACATACGTTTCAACCTTATTATTAGGGTCAGTGCAAAGAAATTAAATGAAAATTTGACAAAATTAATAAAATTACAAGTTTTATATATAGTTACTCAAAAACTTTTTCACTTTTATTATGAGCATCTCGTTCTCTCAGAAATTATCTAAATTGCTACAAAAAGAATATGTAGGCGATTATTGTAATTATTGTACTTAATATACACTGCAAAAAATTTGATTCAATTTTATTCAATTAATAGCTTTTTTTACAATCCGAAGTAATAAAAATCGTGGGATAGCGAATGTGAACAGTGAATGCGGAATGCATTTATTTTCGGGATGCCATTCACGGAATGTGGGACTCCCATGAGAGGTTTTTTCCGGTTGTTCGAACATATCGTATGTGTATGTGCTTGCCATCGCGTCTCTCCGAGTGATTTCCAGTAGTAAAATCAGAAGAGACACGGTGCACATCAGTATCGATAGAAGCAGTACGATAGCTTCTTATTTTAAGAAAATGGAATACAGGATGGGCCGAGCTAAGTCTTTTGCTCGGCGCCGGGGCCGTCTCTTTACTTCTTCTTAGAATTTCCTTTCCATGTTCCGCTATGGCCGTGCAAACACAATTCTCATTTTTATGCCAAGAGTGGAAGATGAAGATAAGAAGAATAAGGATGACGGACAATCTAAAAGAACGAACGAACGAACGAATGAACAAACGAATGAGATCGTAGATCTTCTCACAAAGTAATAGCTATTATTTCTGCTGTTTCCCATTTTCTTTAAGTCAATTTTTTATGAAAATGAGATTACAGCAAATGAAAGAAGTTTATCGTAGTCAAAAAATTCCGAATTTTATTTATAAAACATTAAAAATATTATTAGAGAGAGAATACACAGTAAAAATATTTTATATTTGTCTTAAAAATAATTTTTATTAAAATTTTGTGTTAAACTTTTAATATATTCAATTTATTATAATATAATTATACAAAATATTCAAATAGTACAATTTTATTGTGTTAAATTGATATCCCATTTTTTAAGAGTAGTGTTAAAATAACATAATTTGTCATAGTAAATGATCAATTAACACAAAAATAATATATTTTAAAACATAAATGTTTTAATAAAATATATTAATTTAATATATAAATGTTATTTTTATTACGTTATTTATAATTTTATTACGTTACTTATATTTTATTACGTTACTTATATTAATTTAACACAATTTATAAATGTAAATTTTACTGTTTCCACATTGACTACAAATTCTATCAGTATTACATCTTTTATGTTAATATTTTAGAGAAGACATATATAAAATGCATTAAATTTAATATAAATTTTCA
The DNA here is from genome assembly GCF_000143395.1 of Atta cephalotes. Lineage (NCBI taxonomy): Eukaryota > Metazoa > Arthropoda > Insecta > Hymenoptera > Formicidae > Atta > Atta cephalotes. Next base: position 2,130,153 of record NW_012130089.1, read on the forward strand.
ACTATGATAAAAATTCAAGAAGCGCGAATATTTTGAGCAGACGTGTATTTTCAAATATAGTATCGCTGATATCGTCAATTCATAGATCAGGAATAAATCACATTTTCCTTCGTCCGATTTATAAAAAAGTGCTGCGAGTGATCAAACAATTACGACCAAATCTTGAATTTTACAATAATATCGAATCATTACGTGAATTATTGTAAATTCAATATTTGATAATTTTCATGATAACTAGAAGCGTGTTAATAATTAGGAAAATTATAATAAATAAGCTAACTCGATACCAAATATCTATTTGAAGATACTCATTTACACGGATACGAGTCGACTGGAAAAACGTGGCTAATTATACGTATGTTAATTAATAAACCGGAATAATCCGATATTTTGTTTGACTCTTCCCACGCGACATACTTATACACGCATGAATCGCTTTCAGCGTGAGTAAAAAATATAACAAACTCAGATGCGATACAATTATGCAGGACACGTTTTAATTAACGCTACAATAATCACCCTTATTCTATTTCACACTCGACACTCTTCGCATTCAGTCGCAGTGTTTGCGAAAACGTGAAAAATGTTACAAATGTCAAATCATTAATTTGAAGTGATCGACGTTTGTGTAACACGTTTTTCGACCCATTTTTTTTACATTTCCTGTTCGTTCGAGTGCGGAATTAATTGTGGATGAAGAATGCGGTATACCATATTTTTTTCCAATATAAATCACGCATACCGAAACCTCCGCCTACTGCCGTTAAAAAAGGATTGAAAAAGCGAAATTAAAAATCAACTCGATACTTTCGTGACTTGTTTCTACTTGTTTCTCGTGCACGCTGGCGATGCGTGCTACTGTCTTATCGCGTTTCGAGACAATAGCGATGTCTCGTGTCGCACGAAAGCCTAAACCGTAACGTACGTTTCCGTCATCTGTCAAAGCCGCGTTATGTGTATCCCAGTAATTGGACTATGCTTGAGGAGATGAGACCGAACGGAGGAAGTAAGACGCAACGTGCGAGAATTAACACGATCGTAAATGCAGATGCAAATGTAACGTAAATGTGGGGATATCAATCATTGATTTAGTGATCAGCGAATCTCACAAATCCGTGTTTGTCCCGCGTGCTAATGCCAAATTGGCAAAGGAATTATCACATTAACGACGGATTCGGTGGTATTCATGATATGTGTTTTCGAAAGAACACGAACAGTGGTTGGATTAAATATTTCAATTAATTAACTTCACTCTCTCATCGAAAAAAATAGATTAGGTGATTCAGCAAAGCTATAGCTTGCTATGTGAATTGAATATGTATAATATAAAAAATTTGATGATTTAACAAAGAAATTACGTCTGTATAAACACATTGAGAGAAAAATGTCGAAGTATTGCGAAGCAAATGTTACTTACAATGAAATATGATTGTGATAATGAAATATACATTTCTGTGAAATATATCTTATTAATTGCAAAAAATAAAAAAAATTGCTTATTTGCTAGGAATAAAATTTTATCTTGCCCGTATTTAAATATTTGTTTTAGTGAAATAAATATATCCATTTCTCACAAATATATTTCTAGGCGTCTTTTTCTCAGTGCAATTATCAGTATGTTAATTCAGCTAATTTTTTGTGACGATAAAAATTGCTAATGTAACAAGTTTTCTTCATTATAGTAGTTAAAGTATATGCCATCTTAATTATGTCTTGTTAAAAATTTTGATGTATTCAAAATGCACATTGCATTGATTTTTATAGAAAGTTATCTTTGCTGTATTAAAACAAATTCGCTGTGCTATTATAATAAATATGATTATTTACATTGAGAAAAAAAGCTATTAACGTAAATGTGTTAAAAAATTCGTAATGATTATTTTATTCAAATATTTATATATTTAAATTAAATGTACGTGAATCATGTCAATAAAATCTTGTAATTAAAAATATGTTGTTCGTTTGAATTAATAAATATTTGAATTAATAAATAACAGCTCGTGATCGCTACATTTAGTTAAATCAATTATTCTTTTGGAATAGCAACTTTTTTCTCAGTATAATCACTAATTTTATTCAACTGTACAACTTTGCTACTTTAACATAGAAAACTAGCTACTCGTATATACGATTGTAAATTTGCTGAGTGAAGTTTTTAGTTATTTAAAAAAAAATCTTTCTTTTCCGTGTTATTGAAGTATATATGTATCATTAATTCTCTGGAGTTGACGTTGAATCCATTTAATTATAAATCTCTTTATAAAACATGTCAAACAATTCAATTTTCTTTATATTACATCTGCAAATGTATATTATAAAAATATACTCAGTATTAATTCCTTTTATATATGAGTTATGTCATTTTAGTTCCTTGAATTTAATTACGACTTTTAATTAACATAATTTGAGTCTCGTAAGGCCTAGTAATTATGTTACAGATTTTGGCGTCAATTACAGCAGGTTAATTAATTTCATTTCTTATTGATGTATGTATTATCAACTATTAATTGTTCGCTACACAAATTGTTATTAAATGACTATTATTCAGCCAATTCCACCAATTAAACTATTGTTTGTAGAAATTAGGACTCCACACCGTAGTTCCCATCAGTTAATGATGATCACGTAATGAAAAAAAATCTAGCCGCGCGGATCAATATTCCGCGAAGGGAACAAAAACTTTTTGTGATTTTCCTCTTTTCTCGCTTTCCACTAATAACACGCAGAGATCCAATATACCACTAGACCATGCCGTGTGCATGCGACTAGAAATTTAATTTGCATGACATACCGCATGTAACTGTCATATTTTTTCGTCGCAAGCATTTTATTACAAAATAATATAATAAAACGCATCAGTTGCACTTCCTGTTTTCCTGTCCGTTCAAGTTTACTACGCAAAGATCACAAAGAGTGTCGACATAATTTAATTCAATTCGCTTCTCTCAACGGTGAGATATTGTCGTAATTGTGTTACATGTTTGCGCGAGACACTGCCCCAATTGCGTCCGCGTAAATAGCTCGCATCGTTACCATATTCTCGTGGTATATCACGATGCGTTCACAATGCGTTCCACCCGGGGATTCGATCGCATTATATCCGGGACGGCGCCGTTAATTCAAGCGTTCTATTAAAATGCACTTTACAATCAGTTGTTTTGCGGAAATTCACAAAACTACGAATCTCTGTTCGCAAAATCGATTTTGCCGAGCGAATTCTGTGTATTCGAAAATTACAATCATCCTTCGTCAATTAGTAAAACAGGTTATAATATTTACAGGATATAATTATTTACAATTATTTACAAAATAAATACTTCCTACTTATTATTATAATAAGACAATGTAATAATATATTAAATTGGCTAAAAGAGAGCAAAGAAATAATTGATGTTTGATTAAAAAGAATACAAATTTTTTTTAATGTTTCAATTTAACGTTAACAAATTGATATGCAATGAGATAAGTTTCAACTTTACTATATAAAAGGTTTTCTCCGTGTCTAGATCCATTCTTGGAATATTAACGTTTCGTGAATCTTGCAGTCCACTTCATCAGGGCGAGGAGCAAGGAGTGGACTGTAAGTTCACGAAACATTGTCATTCTAAGAATGGATCTGGACCCATGAAACGCATAATCTTTATGTAGAAAGCACCCGTGGAAGGGTATCACCCCTCAAGAATATTTTCAACTTTACTAATTGTAAGTCTTCAATTCCGATTATGTAGACTAAATTATTTAAACGTAAAATTATTTTTATTTTTTATTATTTTTTGTTTTTGAGTTTTAATAATTTAATCTGCATAATCGTGACTGAGAAAGACTTAATAAGATTAAAACTTGAATATCAAATTGATGTATTATATATAAAAAACGTATTATTTTTAGTTAAACATCCATTATTTTTTACTCTTTTTTTAGCTCATTAAATATATACTTTTCTATTATAATAACAAGCAAAACATTTATTTTAAGTTGTCAATAACTTCAATATAATCCACTTGACTCGCTAATTGACAAAGAATAATGTTCGAATAAAATTCGCTTGGTGCATCGATTCTGCAAACAAAGATTATTATTACATGGAATTTATTCTTTCAGCTATCAAGAAAAAGTAGAACAGGTTGAAAAAAAACTAATTATTTAATGAATGAAATTTATAGTAACTACTCTTTTGTTTGCAATTGTTTCATCCATGAATTATTGTAAATAGTATAAAATTAAATGTAAAAGGTATAAAATGTAAATTAAAACATTCCGAGTGAAAGTTATGTATCGCACACAATAACATTTCTGGGAAAGTTACATATGAGCTTTAACATTACGCGAGATAAACTGTTATACATTTACGAATCCTCTTCGATTTAATGAGTACGAGAAGCTTGAAAAGTGGAATTTCCTCAAATACATCAAGATCGACTCGTTAATAAGAGGCGTGACTTCATTTTCGTGTCGACGATTTTCCGATTTTTCGTTGTCATGACGGCGCGGCAGTTATCGTCGCAAATTGCAGAAACGTATTATGTACGCATGTGCATTGGATAAGCGGGGCGAGCGCGTCGTAAATTGTCGATGTCGATGATAGGAGGCGACGCGACGATAGGAAGTTGCATCTCGCAGATGCTCCGGGCGACGGATCTACGGTCTGCGTAGCGTAGGAGATGGAAGTACGTTCTTCGATAACGCTTGCGTGGAAATTGAATTCCTTTGGAAAGGAAGGAAGACTCCGGTCACCCACCGACCAAACCACACCGTCCGAGTGACGATGCAACACGACGGCGATCACGCAAAATTCCCTCCGAACAAGACGTCCGTCTGAACAACTCGTCCGTGTGTCTTCACGAAGATAAAACTGCGCGATTCCCGACGGCCAGAGTGCTTCCAATACTCTCTCAAGTAGAACACAAAATCATAAAATCGAGATGACATCAAGAAAATTATTTTAGAAAATATCGAATAATATTATTCGATACACTATTCGATACTTTTGATGATGATTTTATGATAAATAATAATTCTTGATGTAATAATAATTTTTAAATGGTTTTTTAAATTTAAAAAATCACAAAAATTAAAGTTATTTTAACAAAAATCAATGATATCATTTTTGATGATAATTTTGTGATGAATTCTTGATAACAAAAGTGTATCAAATGACGTTATAAAAATGATTTTAATTTGATGCTATTTTGACCTTATTATAATTTTGTGTTCTACCTAGACTCGGACGTAAATGAGAACTCCATTAACGTCGGTCAAAGAGGACGATGGGCGTGGGTTGGACCATCCACGACTTTGATGTTGCTGCGCTGCGATGCGTCGCTGGAACTTAAATCAGCAACGAGTTGCGATAATCCGTTAAAACTTACGTGCAGTTAATGCTGCGGTTCGCATCTCCGACCGGAATATGCGAAACTTCGAAAGTTAATCCTTTATCCTACGCTCGCTTTATTCCAATTACGGGATGTTCGAGCGAATGGCGATGTGACGTTGTGTGCGCAAACTCGTAAACGTTACGACTATCTATGTACAATAATTGTATTTGCACTCACATGCATAATGTCCCGAAATCTCTCTCTCTCTCT
>NW_012130089.1:2137394-2138514 GCF_000143395.1 Atta cephalotes
GCTCTCTCGCTCTCTCTGCTTGCTTTCCCGGGTGAAGATACCGCCATATCGTCGCATCGCCGCATCGCCGCATCGCCGGGCGCACCCGTCGTATTTGCGCAATCGTTCACGTTCCCTTGCGTGTGTGCAAATAAAATGCATACTTGTATACACGACGGAATGTATACAACCGCGCGACGGGATCCGCATTTACGTGCAACCAGGCGTTATATATCCTATCCTACGTGGAAGAGTTTGCGTATCGCATGTATTACAACGACGCATATTTTGCAGCGACCGAGCATCCCCGATTGCATTATGCTCTTTAAACGAACCGCATGCCGCACATCTTCGCGCGTTAACTATTGCGAAAAGAGGAAATATATATTTTTTCATCGGAAGAACATTCTTTTTTCGCAATAAAAGAATTGTATTTCCTTTTGTTTTCTTTATCAAGCTCGAGAGAACTTCGGTATGTAATTCGGTATTTTGAGCTAAAACGAAGATTTTTATCATTCACACGTTCGCTCTCTCGCGGATTGTTTTGTTGATCTTCTTTCTTTCATCGCTTTTATTTTTAGCTTTAATGGAAAGAATAATTCTTAAAAATACATCCGGATACATGCGTATAATAAATTACATGATTTATTTTTTGAACGCGGAAAATGTCGGTCTATAGTTTTTCACACGCTCTTAGAATAATTTTTTATCAAGTATAATTTACGGATGAGATAAATACAGATTTAATTCATTAAAACCTTGGAAATACGGTCTGTCAAAAATTTTCGCATAAAAAGTTATTTTCGCATAAAATAAAAGTATGATACCTATACATTATGCTATTTATACATTATGCTCGTAATAGTCATATTTAACGCGTTAATCGTTAATCCCGAAATAAACGTTTGAACTTTTTTGTACGCTATTGCACGAGCTGCATTTTACATCCCATTCATAAATTACCATTGTCTGTACGTGCTGTATACGAAAATACTTTTGTTTCTCTTTCCGAGAGATATTGTATCTACTGTATCATCTATATATGTAAATGTATCAAATGCTTTTCTAAAACTTTACTCAATAATATTGCAAAAATATATATATATATATATATATATATATATGTATATATATATATATA